>NC_054375.1:150754645-151054645 GCF_017654675.1 Xenopus laevis
AGCAGAGAAGCAGCAGAAGACACTTCCTGCATCAGTAAATAAAGCTTCTGGCATACATAACAGCAGGGGGTTACATATTCAAAATATCAGCAGTGTTAAAGTAAAATAGTGAAATCTAAAATGGTAAAAAACTAATAGGTTAAAGGAAAACTATACCCCCAAACAATATAGGTCTCTATAAAAAGTTATTGCATAAAACAGCTCATATGTAAAACCCTGCTTCATGTAAATAAACCATTTTCATAAAAATAAACTTTTCTACTAGTATGTGCCATTGGGTGATCATAAATAGAAAATTGCCATCTTAAAAAATAAGGGCCGTCCCTGGGATACTACAATTCACGGTGCACACAAAAAACCAAAGTCCTTTTCAAATTAAACATGAAATCCAATTTCTATTTTTTATTAAAGCGTTCATAGCTGTTGTTAGCTCACTATCAGCTGTCAATCAAATATTGTCTGCCCCTCCTCTATGCCTAGGAATAGAGACGAGGCAGACAAATACTTTCACTTTCCATTCAGCACTTCCTACATGTCACTGCTCTCCCCACATTCCCCCGTTCTCTTCACCATTTAATTTTGTAGCCAGGACATGGGGATGGACATCAGGTCCCCCATTCTGGTGCACAAACAAGATTCTGAGATGATACAAGACTTGTCTTAATAACAGTGTCCACAAAATGGCTCCTGCCTGCTTGTTATAATTATGAATTCCCAGACTGAAGGAAACAAGATTTGAATAATTTATAGAGTGTAATTAAAGTTCACTTTGCTTGACTAATGTGATAAAATTAAAGGTGACAGGACCCCTTTAATATGCCACTTAATTTGATATAAAATAATCTGTTGCTCAAGTATTCATTTTGAGGGTGTAGTTTTCCTTAAATTGCAAAAGTGCTCAGAAGAGCACTGTGCAATTCTAAATGAAGCTATATGGGTAGTGCTCTGAACCAATGACAAGTCTAAGAATGTTCTGATTGGCTAGAGGTGGATCTAGATCTGTTTCCAAGCCGTATCACACTCCATTCTAATAATGCTCTGATTTGTTATATTCATCTACATCTTCATGCTACTCACCTCATTTCTCTGATTTGTTATATTCATCTACATGTTCATGCTACTCGCCTCATTGCTCTGATTTGTTATATTCATCTACATGTTCATGTTACTCACCTCATTGCTCTGATTTGTTATATTAATCTACATGTTCATGCTACTCGCCTCATTGCTCTGATTTGTTATATTCATCTACATGTTCATGCTACTCGCCTCATTGCTCTGATTTGTTATAGTCATCTACATGTTCATGCTACTCACCTCATTGCTCTAATTTGTTATAGTCATCTACATGTTCATGCTACTCACCTCATTGCTCTGATTTGTTATATTCATCTACATGTTCATGCTACTCACCTCATTGCTCTGATTTGTTATATTCATCTACATGTTCATGCTACTCGCCTCATTGCTCTGATTTGTTATATTCATCTACATGTTCATGCTATTCACCTCATTGCTCTGATTTGTTATATTAATCTACATGTTCATGCTACTTGCCTCATTGCTCTGATTTGTTATATTCATCTACATGTTCATGCTACTCACCTCATTGCTCTGATTTGTTATATTCATCTACATGTTCATGCTACTCACCTCATATCTCTGATTTGTTATATTCATCTACATGTTCATGCTACTCGCCTCATTGCTCTGATTTGTTATATTAATGTACATCTTCATTCTACTCACCTCATTGCTCTGATTTGTTATATTAATTTACATGTTCATTCTACTCACCTCATTGCTCTGATTTGTTATATTCATCTACATGTTCATGCTACTCGCCTCATTGCTCTGATTTGTTATATTCATCTACATGTTCATGCTACTCGCCCCATTGCTCTGATTTGTTATATTCATCTACATGTTCATGCTACTCGCCTCATTGCTCTGATTTGTTATATTCATCTACATGTTCATGCTACTCACCTCATTGCTCTGATTTGTTATATTCATCTACATGTTCATGCTACTCACCTCATTGCTCTGATTTGTTATATTCATCTACATGTTCATGCTACTCGCCCCATTGCTCTGATTTGTTATATTCATCTACATGTTCATGCTACTCGCCCCATTGCTCTGATTTGTTATATTCATCTACATGTTCATGCTACTCACCTCATATCTCTGATTTGTTATATTCATCTACATGTTCATGCTACTCACCCCATTGCTCTGATTTGTTATATTCATCTACATGTTCATGCTACTCGCCTCATATCTCTGATTTGTTATATTAATCTACATGTTCATGTTACTCACCTCATTGCTCTGATTTGTTATATTCATCTACATGTTCATGCTACTCGCCTCATTGCTCTGATTTGTTATATTCATCTACATGTTCATACTACTTGCCTCATATCTCTGATTTGTTATATTCATCTACATGTTCATGCTACTCACCTCATTGCTCTGATTTGTTATATTCATCTACATGTTCATGCTATTTACCTCATTGCTCTGATTTGTTATATTCATCTACATGTTTATGCTACTCACCTCATTGCTTACTAGAGTCCTCTTGTATAGTGCATCTTTGGCTGCCTCCTAAGAAGAAAGAGACACATGGAATGTGGGGTGATAAAGGGAAAATATATTCTTGAGTTAGTTATCCAGAAACTCCATTGTGATACATTTCTAAACAAAGGATTGGTTGGAACAATGATCCCATCACTCACCCTATTGCCCTCCTGTCCGAGGCGCCGTGCAGACTCTCCATAAAACTGAAGGTAGCGTTCCAGCTGCCGCACATATTCTGAGAGGGGGAGAGAGACAATAACAGGCAGCTATAACAGATGGATATAGAAGGTGGGAAGGGAAAGGGAATGGCTGCAAGTCCAGAGGAAAGAAAAATCAGTGACAAAGGACGGAGAGATGGACAAAAAATAGGAACATGGAGATGTGAAGGCACTGGGAAGAGACAGCAGAAGCTACAAGAGAACTGGGCACTAAATATCTCAATCAAATTCAGGCAGGTTAAAAATTCCAATTGGCTCTTTGATTTGGTCCTCACACTGACAGCCTGTATCCCTGTCATTATGATCCAATCGTTTGGCCCTAAGGTTAAAATTGTGGGCCTATCTGGTGAAGGATCCATTCATATGGCGATTCTGCCAAACAAGCAGACCTTTCCATGAATGGCCTGCTTAAAGGAACAGTTCAGTGTAAATAAAAACTGGGTAAATAGATAGGCTGTGCAACATAAGAAATGTTTCTAATCTAGTTAACCACAAATGTAATGTATAAAGGCTGGAGTGACTGGATGTGTAACATAATAGCCAGAACACTACTTCCTGCTTTTCAGCTCTCTAACTCTGAGTTAGTCAGTGACTATAAGGGGGGCCACATAGGACATAACTGTTCAGTGAGTTTGCAAATGATCCTCAGCATTCAGCTCAGGTTCAAAAGCAACAGTTATGACCCATGTGCCCCCCCCCTTAAGTCACTGATTGGTTACTGCCTGGTAAGCAATCAGTGTAATGGAAACCAAGGAAGCTTCAAATAGGAAGTAGTGTTCTGGCTATTGTGTTACACATCCAGTCACTCCAGCCTTTATACATTACATTTTTGGCTAAATAACTACATTAGAAACATTTCTTATTTACACAGCCTGTCTATTTACCCAGTTTTTATTTTTACACTGAAAAATTCCTTATGACCTGAAACAAGAAAGATTGTGAATGGAAATGAAAATGGGAGATGAGAAAATTGTTTGCAGTAATTAGAGGAAGTGACTGCATGGGAACAGGGAGGGGTCAGGAATGGTGGGACAATCAATGAATAAAGTCTCCTCTCACCAGCTCGAACAGAAGGTCCTCCTTGCCTCAGAAGCTGTATTTGCTGCTGGCTGCGCCGTGTGATATCATCAATCTGGGCAATGAGGTCATCAGGGACTGCACGGTGCTGCTGCTTGTATGAAAGGATCTAGTCCAGGAGACAGAAAGATGGACTGAGTGGAAAAGATGGGTGTTAGATAAAGATGTTTACGGTTCCAGGTCTGGCACAGAAACACTGACCTTTTTCTCCAGTTTATCCTTGTCATACGCTAGAACAGTCAGACTATGAAGAGTCTGTGTGCTGAAACACAGGAGAGGGAAGTAAGACAGAAGTCATGCAGTGAGCATGTGCATATATATATATATATATATATATATATATATATATATATATATATAGTCAAATACAAGAGTCCTCTGCACTCAACCCATTATCAATATATTTAAGACAGCGACATTTTGTGCAACTGCTACTGAAAAATGCCTTACCCTTTAAACAAAACAGGGATTGTTTGTCCATATATTGCAATATATTTAAGCTGAACAACTACGTCAAAGTCATCCCATATCTGGCCAGTCCTATGCTCAATTTTATCTGATTCATTAAGAATTCTATTGCTTCAATCCCTGTTTTGTTTAAAGGGTAAGGCATTTTTTAGTAGCAGTATGCACAAAATGTCGCTGTCTTAAATATATTGATAATGGGTTGAGTGCAGAGGAATCTTGTATTTGACTATATGTATTTTGTGGTCACAGCCTCATTGCACCCCCGCCTAATGGTTTTAAAAAATAGTGGTGAGCACAACTTTCCCTTGTTTGTTATATATATATATATATATATATATATATATATATATATATATATATATATATATATATATTAAGAATTGATACACATTAAAGGGGAACTATCACAAACATTTAATATAAGCTTCAGCATACTGAAATAAGAAACTTTCTAAATACAATCAATTAAAAATTCTGCATTGTTTCTGAAATAATCAAGTTCATCTTCACTATTCCTCTCTCAGCATCTGTTTCTCTTCATTCTGTCTTCATGCAGCAGTTGGGTGTCAGATAATAATTGACAGTTAGATCCAATATATCTTATGGGGGGGGGCTCCTTTTGCCTAGAAGATGTATTAGAGTTCACTCTATTAAACTCACCAGACATCATGTCTCTCTACATGCAGGATTTGTGCAAAAGGCAGTTATTTTTTTGGATTTAGGCTAGGAAAGGAAACCCCCTCCCAATAAGATATATTGAATGTAACTGTCAATGAATAGCTGACTTCCAACTGCTGCATGAAGACAGAATGAAGAGAAACAGATGCTGAGAGTAGAGATGTCGCGAACTGTTCGCCGGCGAACTTGTTCGCGCGAACATCGGGTGTTCGCGCTCGCCGGAAGTTCGCGAACGTCGCGCGACGTTCGCCATTTTGGGTTCGCCATTGTTGGCGCTTTTTTTTGCCCTCTCACCCCAGACCAGCAGGTACATGGCAGCCAATCAGGAAGCTCTCCCCTGGACCACTCCCCTTCCCTATAAAAACCGAAGCCCTGCAGCGTTTTTTCACTCTGCCTGTGTGTGCTGAAGAGATAGTGTAGGGAGAGAGCTGCTGCCTGTTAGTGATTTCAGGGACAGTTGAAAGTTTGCTGGCTAGTAATCGTTTTGATACTGCTCTGTTATTGGAGGGACAGAAGTCTGCAGGGGTTTGAGGGACATTTAAGCTTAGGTAGCTTTGCTGGCTAGTAATCTACCTTCTACTGCAGTGCTCTGTATGTAGCTGCTGTGGGCAGCTGTCCTGCTTCTGATCTCATCTGCTGACTGCTGCAATAACAGTAGTCCTTGTAAGGACTGCTTTTATTTATTTTTTTGTTGTTTTACTACTACTACTACTACTACTATAAGAGCCCAGTGCTATTAGTCTAGCAGTGTTGGGGAGTGGGACTGGTGTGCTAATCTGCTGCTCCTAGTAGTTCAGCAGCACCAACTTTAATTTTTTTTTTTAATATTCATTTTTTTTTATTTTACTTTTTTTTATTTTACTACCGCTGTAGTAGTGTATAAGTTGACCTTTTAGGCATTATTTGCCCTGTAGGCATTATTTGCACACTGTTTTCTTCAACCCGCCATCTAGCTGTGTGACCTTGTTCACATTCTGTCTAAATATCCATAATATTACCGTCTCCAGAAAAAACACCGGAGTGACTTTTTTCAAGCAGCCATAATATATTTTACGTAATCCGTATCCACCGCTGTAGTAGTGTATACGTTGACCTTGTAGGCATTATTTGCACACTGTTTTCTTCAACCCGCCATCTAGCTGTGTGACCTTGTTCACATTCTGTCTAAATATCCATAATATTACCGTCTCCAGTAAAAACACCGGAGTGACTTTTTTCAAGCAGCCATAATATATTTTACGTAATCCGTATCCACCGCTGTAGTAGTGTATACGTTGACCTTGTAGGCATTGTTTGCCCAGTTTTTTTGGCCGCAGCCACTGAAGCACAGAGGCCAGAAAAAATATGCCATATAAATGCTGAAAATAGTCATTTTTTGCCATACGTTGACTCAACGTATATGGCAAAAAATTACTATTTTCAGCATTTATATGGCATATTTTTTCTGGCAACTGTGCTTCAGTGGCTGCAACCAAAAAAACTGGGCAAACAATGTCTACAAGGTCAACGTATGGCGAAAAATTACTATTTTCAGCATTTATATGGCATATTTTTTATGGCAACTGTGCTTCAGTGGCTGCGTCCAAAAAAACTGGGCAAACAATGCCTACAAGGTCAACGTATGGCAGTTGTTTAAAGAGAACAGTAGATTACTAGCCAGCAAAGCTACCTAAGCTAAAATGTCCCTCAAATCCCTGCAGACTTCTGTCCCTCCAATACAGAGCAGTATCAAGCAGATTACTAGCCAGCAAACTTACTATCATCTGTCCCTGAAATCACTAACAGCTCTCCCCCTACACTATCTCTTCCAAGCACACACAGGCAGATTTTTCAGATACATTTTTGCCCTTGATCCCCCTCTGGCATGCCACTGTCCAGGTCGTTGCACCCTTTAAACAACTTTAAAATCATTTTTCTGGCCAGAAATGTCTTTTCTAGATGTTAAAGTTCGCCTTCCCATTGAAGTCTATGGGGTTCGCGAACCGCTCGCATTTTTGCGCAAGTTCGCGAATATGTTCGCGAACTTTTTTTCCGACGTTCGCTACATCCCTAGCTGAGAGAGGAATAGTGAAGGTAAACTTGATTATTTCAGAAACGATGCAGAATTTTGAATTGATTGTATTTGCACAGTTTCTTATTTCAGTATGAGGAATGGTATATTACATTTTTATTTTTGCAATAGTTCCCCTTTAACATCACTGCACTCACCTGCTGCTTGCAGGTTTTACTGGAGCTGTCTGTTTAGGTTTTGGAGCAGATACCTGTAGCAAAAGGAGAAAATAGGATCAGACACTACTAACAAGGGGGTCAGTGTTACACAGACTGTAAATGAAGACAGGATCATCATTACGTCTGTATTACCGGAGGCAAGGTGATGGGGTCAATAACTAGCCATTTCTCAGTGGTGCTGCTAAGCTGTTGAGATGTGAGGGGCTCCCGGATTCTGACGATCACCTCTAACTTGCCCCCTGTGGTTTTGCGACCATCCATCACCTGAGGAAGAAACACAATGTCACCCTGGAGCAAACAGCAGTGAACAGAGAAAGAATGGGGGTACGGTAATGATGGGGTATGGTAAAGGGAGGTCCAGGGCATAACAGAAAAAAAAAGATGAGTAATAATGATAAGGAGTAAAGGGCGGACAATATAATCAACAAGAAAGTACCTCCAGTATATCCCGGATTTCACAGCTGCTCTCCAGAGCTTCCAGTTTGAGTTGTGAAGTCCCCAGCAGACGGTCTGACTTAAAAAGACCCCTGGCAACACGTGGTCACAAAGTTATTGAAACACATCAAAGCGCCCACACACACAAACACACACAATGAACACACACACTCACTATAGCAGCTTGCAGTGTGGATTTCTGACACTAGAAACATTTAGAATAACTACATGATCTCCCCAGCTCATTGATACACAATCATTCAGAAGCGATTGGCATAGTCATGGCATCTATAAAGTTCAATTGTGACAGTGGAGATTGCTTGGCCTAAGTTGTGCCTACAGAAATGATGGAGATCCCTAGAGTTCCGTCCCCTGCTCATGGAGACAACCTGGAATAGAAGCTATAAGTAAAGCCAGATGATTTCTGCAGCTCAGCTTTGACGATGGTGATAACCTGGAATAAAAGATATGGGCACAGCCAGATAATTCCTGTAGCTCCGCCCTGACCATGGGAATGAAGGTATGAACAGAACAACAAAATCCCTTCAGCTCAGCCATGACCATGGCAAAAGCTTGGAATAAAAGCTACAAACACACACACACACACACACACTCATAGTCCACTGTTGGTGATGAATTACCCCTTCTGGATGATCTCGAATTTGATCCCCTTTGCTTGGATGGCTCTCTTAAGACCCCGGTGATTTCGGTTTATGTGTAGCGTGAACCTCTCCTTAAACACTGCGAATAGAGTTACACAACTATTAAAGGGGTTGTTCGCATTTCAGTTAACTTTTACCATGATGTAGAGAGTGATATTCTGAGACAATTTGCAATCGGTCTTCATTTTGTATAAATTGTGGTTTTTGAGTTATTTAGCTTTTTACACAGCAGCTCTCCAATTTGCAATTTCAGTCATCTTGTTGCTAGGGTCCAAATTACCCTAGCAACCAGGCACTGCTTTGAATAAGAGACTGGAATATGAATAGGAGAGGCCCGAATAGAAAGATGAGTAATAAAAAGTAACCATAACTACAATTATGTAGCCTTACAGAGCATTTTTTTTAGATGGGGTCAGTGAACCCCTTTTGAAAGCTGGAAAGAGTCAGAAGAAAAATATAATTAATTATAAAACTATTTAAAATGAAGACCATTTGAAAAGTTGCTTAGAATGAGCCATTCTATAACAAAATAAAAGTTAACTTAAAGGTGAACCACCCCTTTAATCTCTGCTCCTGATTGTTTTGCCAATGTTCTTATACCCGTAGCAATCTCACCTGGAGAATTACTGCTCTTTATTACATTTGTTTTGTCCTTCTGGGCTTCCTCCTGGAATAGGAAACACAACAATATTATCCAAGCTTAGGTAACTAAGGTGCAAAACCACCCGAAGGTGACAGCAGAGCAGTAGGGGGAAATACGGGACATGGAAACGCAGCTCAGCATCAGCAATGCAAAGTTAACGGGATCCTGTCATGGGAAAACCTGTTTTTTCCAAAAAGCATCAGTTAATAGTGCTGCTCCAGCAGAATTCTGCACTGAAATCCATTTCTCAAAAGAGCAAACAGATTTTTTTATATTTAATTTGGAAATCTGACATGGGGTTAGACATATTGTCAGTTTCCCTGCTGCCCCCAGTCAGGTGACTTGTGCTTTGATAAGCTTTAGTCTCTCTTAACTGCTGTACTGAAAGTTGGAGTGATACCGCCCTCTCCCCCCCCCCCCAGCAGCCTAACAAAAGAACAATGGGAGGTAACCAGATAGCGCACTAACGCAAGATAACAGCTCTCTAGTAGAGCTAAAAACAGCAGTCAATAGTAAAAGCCAAGTTCCACTGAGACTGATTCAGTTACATTGAGTAGGAGAAATAACAGCCTGCCAGAAAGTAGTTCCATCCTAAAGTGCAGGCACAAGTCACATGACTGGGGCAGCTGGGAAACTGAGAATATGTCTAGCCCCATGTCAGATTTCAAAACTGAATATAAACAAATCTGCTTGTTCTTTTGAGAAATGGATTTCAGTGGAGAAGTCTGCTGGAGCAGCACTATTAACTGATGCGTTTTGGAAAAAAAACACGTTTTCCCATGAAAGCATCCCTTTAACGAATACTCTGGCAGATTTTTAATACGTAAATGGCAAAAGTGGGCAATCAAAGCAATGGTTGAATAAGCAGATTTGGGAACAAAAAAGGCAAACAAAATAATAATACAGATGTAGCTGTTGGATCTAAAGAATTGAGAGACCCGTATACCTGATGACTGAACAACAGCACTGTCCCCCAATCAACGGTGAGATTTTGGGAGCAATATTTCTCCTCTAAAAGAATCTCTTGAAGGCCACATGTTGCCCCATCTCCAGCATGTAATAAAGCCAGTACAATTCTTTTTGATTGGTTTATTTAAACACCGTAGCAACTTGGGCAGTCAAAGATGGGATTCATTGAAAACCAGGCAAATCCTGTCCTCTTAGATCAGTGATCCCCAACCTCGTGAGTAACATGTTGCTCTCCAACCCCTTGGATGTTGCTCTCAGGATTCTCAAAGCAGGGGACTTATTTTTGAATTCCAGGCTTGAAAGCAAGTTTTATTTGCATAAAAACTAAGTATAGTGCCAAGTAAAGCCTTTTGTAGGCTGCCAGTCTACATAGCGGCTCCCAAATAGCCAATTACAACGTTTTGTATGCATGTGTTGCTCCCCAACTCTTTTACATTTGAATGTGGCTCATGGGTAAAAAAAGGTTGGGGACCCCTGTCTTAGATGATATGTAGGATCTCAGAAAGCAGACACAGGAGAAAGCAGTGGGAAATAAATGGCAGTTCACAAATTGTTCTAAAAACCCATAGGATGTTCGAGTTGAGATCATTTGTTACTAGAAAATGAAATATCTGGGTTACAGTGTGTGGCTTTTTAGGGCCGTCGGGATGGCAGTTTCACAAGGAAACTTCGGGCGACTTCGGAAAACAAAGTGATCTGAGTGCCATCCCGTCGGCGATTTAGATTCTAGCTGGGGGAACCGCTTTTTGGGGAGATTAGTCACCCAAGAAAAGGCGATTAGTCACTGGGCAACCTAATCTCCCCAAATCTTCGCGCCTGCCCTTAAACGTCATCCTCCAACAACGCTGTGTTGTATACTAGAACCTATGGAGCAGACTGAAAAATTGCCCCTTTGTTCTTAGAATTTAACCTTTCTTTCTGCACCCCTCACGCCTCCCTGAATTTCTGTGATTCCACGGTCAAGTTCGGGCTAGAAACATGACTCCCAAGTGTAGGCCACTCCAGTGGGTGTGGGCTCTAAATGGCAAGATCAGGTTATGATTCTCTCCAGATTGGCTCATCACTAACGATACAGGGTGGTTGCAGAGATTTCAGAGGCTCGTTATGTGACTGGATCAACAGAAATTTGTGAGCAGTAGGAAAGGGGTGAAGATAAAGACATGAAAGCAGAGATTAGAGCAGCACCAGTCAGAATATGGTGAGATGAACAGAAGTGCAGAGTGCTTAGGGCAGGACTGTGAGAGTATTAAAGGGATTCTGTCATGATTTTTATTATGTGGTTTTTATTACACTGTTTACACTGAATGTAAGTCACTCTACCATATAAAATGTCATTCCTGAACCAGCAAGTGTATTTTAGTTGTAATATTGGTGTGTAGGTGCATCTCAGGTCATTTTGCCTGGTCATGTGATTTCAGAAAGAGCCAGCACTTTAGGATGGAACTGCTTTCTGGCAGGCTGTTGTTTCTCCTACTCAATGTAACTGAATGTGTCACAGTGGGACCTGGTTTTTACTATTGAGTGCTGTTCTTAGATCTTCCAGGCAGCTGTTATCTTGTGTTAGGGAGCTGCTATCTGGTTACCTTCCCATTGTTCTGTTGTTAGGCTGCTGGGGAGGGGAAGGGTGATATCACTCAAACTTGCAGTACAGCAGTAAAGAGTGACTGACGTTTATCAGAGCACAAGTCACATGACTGGGGGCAGATGGAAAACTGACAATATGTCTAGCCCCATGTCAGATTTCAAAATTAAATATAAAAAACTCTGTTTGCTCTTTTGAGAAATGGATTTCAGTGCAGCATTCTGCTGGAGCCGCACTATTACGCGATGCCTTTTGAAATTTTATTTTTTCCCATGACAGTATCCCTTTAGGAGCAGGAGGACAACAGTATTAAAAACGGTACCAAAGTATTAAGGACAAACGTGGCAGAATATTAATGGCAGGAGAGCATTAAGGACAGATGTGCCGGTAGAAAGCTTGCTGCAGGTACAGTGCATAGGTAATGTGTGCTGGAGAAAAAGCTCTATATTTTATACACCCCCCCCAATCCATTCTGTGCTCTCCTCTCACCAGACTGGGATAGGCAAACTCAAAGCGAACAAAGGTGTCCATATCATGAGGGGATGATCCTGAAAATACAGTGAGGGGCGAGACAGGAATCAGGAAGGAGAGTTTTAAAAAAAAATTAAGAGTGTTAGTTAAAAACCAACCCCACCCACTAAAAGAGAGAATCAGTAAAAGGCTGGTGAGAGCAGGACCATTGGACTGACTAACCTGATGGTATTGGCAGGTTGACTGCTTTGGCTACAATCAGTACCAGATCCGCACTGCTCAGCTCTGGGAAGATCCTATATACGGACAGAGTAAGGGAGATAAAATTGATTAACGGTGCATATTTAGTCCATAGTGAGGTTTAAATAAAGCTAAGGCACCACACCTTGTATATTGGGCAGTGTGTTTAAAGTAATAGTCCAGGGAAATCCCACAATCCACCCCAGTCCAAGGGTGTATGTCACATTAAAGAATAAACATGTATGTTGGGTTTTTCCCAGAAATCCCAAAAGCAAAAGTTATGTCAAAGGGATACTGTCATCAGAAAACATGTTTTTTTCAAAACACATCAGTTATTAGTGCTACTCCAGCAGAATTCTGCACTGAAATCAATTTCTCAAAAAAGCAAACAGATTTTTTTTATATTCAATTTTAAAATCTGAAATGGGGCTAGACATTTTGTCAGTTTCCCAGCTTCCCCCAGTCATGTGACTTGTGCCTGCACTTTAGGAGAGAAATGCTTTCTGGCAGGCTGCTGTTTTTCCTTCTCAATGAAACTAAATGTGTCTCGGTCGGACATGGGTTTTTACTATTGAGTGTTGTTTTTATATCTACCAGGCAGCTGTTATCTTGTGTTAGGGAGCTGCTATCTGGTTACCTTCCCATTGTTCTTTTGTTTGGCTGCTGGGAGGAAAAGGGAGGGGGGGGGTGATATCACTCCAACTCGCAGTACAGCAGTAAAGAGTGACTGAAGTTTATCAGAGCACAAGTCACATGACCAGGGGCAGCTGGGAAATTGACAAAATGTCTAGCCCCATGTCAGATTTCAAAATTGAATATAAAAAAATCTGTTTGCTCTTTTGAGAAATGGATTTCAGTGCAGAATTCTGCTGGAGTAGCTCTATTAACTGATTCCTTTTGAAAAAAATGTTTTTTCCCATGACAGTATCCCTTTAAGTATGTATGTGTTTATTGACTATTGAAGAAAACCTCCAACTGCACATATAAGAATAACGTGGCACAAATGGACTGCTCATACCCCATCAAAACAAGATGACATTCCAGGGCAGGGAATGTTCACACTCACTTCATGATGTTGATAGTTCTCTCTTCAAAGTGATAGCCAGGGACAGGGAGACCCCTGGAATGAGCCTGCTTCAGCAAATCAATGTACTTCATGCACTCCTCTGCTAACTTCTCATACCTAGGGGTGAAAGGAGAAAGGAAATCACAAACACATAACATGTCATTCCCAGGGCCGGATTTACATAGCGGGTGCCCCTAGCGGCAGGTCCGGACTGAGAATTAAAATAGGCCCTGGCATTTCAGGTACACAGAGGCCCAATCAGCCCACACATGGAACAGCTGGCCAGCCAGAGAAACATGGTACAAGAAGGGAAATTCTAACAGTTTCAGATACCAGAACAACTAAAATTTTTCATTAATGGACATGCTTTAATCAGAACCTACTTTGCTGTTTCTGTGATGTTTCCCAAGTGAGTGAATTGCCTGGAATAAGACACACACATCTGTAAGAGGGAGACGGAGAGTCACAGTCAGATACCTTGGAATGGCAATAATAAACACATGCAATGATTTTTGTACATGAAAAAAAATGACAAGGCCTTACAGGGGAACTATCGCAAAAATGAAAATGTAATATTAGCTTCAGAATACCGGAATACAAAACTTTCTAAATACAATCAATTAAAAATTCTGTATCGCTTCTGAAATAATCAAGTTTATATTCACTATCCCTCTCTCAGCATCTGTTTCTCTTCATTCTCTCTTCATGCAGCAGTTGGGTGTCAGATATTCATTGACAGTTAGATCCAATATATCTTATAGGGGGGCTCCTTTCCTAGCAGATGAATTGGCGCTCACTCAACTGATTCCAGTACAAACAAAATCTAACAAAATAACTGCCTTTTGCACAAATCCTGCATGTAGAGAGACACGATGTCTGGTGAGTTTAATAGAGTGAGCTCTAATACATCTTTTAGGCAATATATAAGATATATTGGATCTAACGGTCAATGAATATCTGACACCCAACTGCTGCATGAAGGCAGAATGAAGAGAAACAAATGCTGAGAGAGGAATAGTGAATATAAACTTGATTATTTCAGAATTTTTAATTGATTGTATTTAGAAAGTTTCTTATTTCGGTACGCTGAAGCTTAAATTGACTTTCATGTTAGTGATAGTTCCCCTTTAAACTACATTTCCATACAGGTCAGTGCCTATGGAGGTTTTCACAGTTTTGGGTTCAAGTTCCCTTTTAATGAGGTAACAGACCAGATATTGATCCACCGGGTTTGCCACTTAACCTTGGAGCTTAACGGGTTAAATTCTTTTTTTTTATTATTTATTATTTTCATAGAAAAAAGAAAAACTCCAACAAGCATAATATTAGCACATGTACGATTGGTTCAGTTACATTATCTTAGATTGGTATAACAAAACTTGCAGGCACTGCTATAGACATATCCTTGTGTTACCAATAAACTTTTGTATTGAGCAAATAAGAGTATAATTGTCTTTATTAGTGCTGTCGTCATGTGCACAACCTGTAGTATGTGGTAAGTATTGTTAACGGGCTAAATTATGATGATGGGGCAAGATGCAAAGTATATAAAAATGCAAAGTGCACCTGTTTTTACACTTCAACCCAATGTTATTCCCTGCTTTTGCTTATATAACCATGCAATGGATTTCTGTGATGTTTCTTAAGGCAGCACTGGAGCAGTGTGAGGATATGACATTTGCTTTTATAAACACAGTGACCATTTATTTGAGAAATAATTGTATCAGTACAATCACAAGCATTTACACAAGAGAAGGAGTCCCCAACCTTTTTTACCTGTGAGCCACATTCAAATGTAAAAAGAGTTGGGGAGCAACACAAGCATGGAAAAAGTCCCTTGGGGTGTCAAATAGGGGCTGTGATTGGCTATTTAGTAGCCCCTTTGTGGGCTGGCAGCCTACAAGGGGCTCTACTTGGCACTATACTTAGTTTATATGCAATTAAAACTTGCTTTCAAGCTTGGAATTAAAAAAAAAGCACCTGCTTTGAGGACCCTGAGAGCAACATCCAAGGGGTTGAAGAGCAACATGTTGCTCACGAGCTACCGGTTGGGGATCACTGCACAAGAGTATGGGCGCCATTAGAGCCCAAGCAGGGAGCACTTGTTGCTATATGATTGGCTGATTAATTGCTTTTTACTTTGTTTTTTTTGGTATCACCAAATAACTGAAAACTCTCAGCTCTCAGAGGTTTACTGATTGTAACCAGCAAAGGCCACAAATCCAAAGCAATGATATTGACTAATGCAGGGGTGCCAAGGACGTCGATCGCAGTGTAGGAGGGGAGGAGACGAGCAGCACGGAGGGAGGGGGGAGAGGAGCAGACAAGCAAGAAGAGCAAAGCAGCAGGGAGGGAGGAAGGTAGAAGAGATAAGCAGGAGGGAGGGAGAAAAAACTAGCAGCAGGGAGGCAGGAAGGGAGAAGAGCAGGAGGGAGGGAGGAAGGGAGAAGAGATGAGCAGGAGGGAGGGAAGGGAGACGAGAATAGCAGCACAGAGGGAGGGCAGGGAAAGGAGAAGAGCAGAACAAAGGGAGGGCAGTGAGAGAAGTGCAGCACGGGGAGGGAAAGGAGAAGAGCAGCCGGGGAGGGAGAGGAGAAGAGCAGCACGAAGGGAGGGAGAGGAGAAGAGCAGCACTAAGGGACCGAGGAAGGGAGAGCGGGGCCGTTGGGCTAAGCACAGAGGGCTACTCAGCAGACCCCCCCCATCAAGGTAGATCTCATGATGAGGGCCAGGTGTCGAGAGTAGATCCCAGGGTAACAAAGTCTGGGCACCCCTGGGCTAATGGGAACATTCTGCAAGTGTCTGGCCTCACTTTACCTCATGTTGTTCTTTTAATTTTTCCATCAGTTGTTGGTATTTCTCGGTATTAAGACTTCCTCCCCCTCTCCTCTGCTGGTTCAGGCTGAAATCGGCCTCATTTATGGGTGCAGGCGGTACCTGCGAAAAACAACATATTACTCAGAATTCTGACTGGGTTTGAGGAGACAAAGCTTGTGCAGAGCAGTGAGGTTTGGGTATAATTAAGGCCAGTGTTACCTTGGTGATATCTACAGGCAATCCTCCACGTGCAGCTTCTATCATAGGCTCCAGGCCTTTGGATTGGCGAAGGAAATTCTTGGCCCCCTCTAGGTCACGCTGTTGTTTGGAGCGGAGGGCGGCAGCCAGAAGCTGCTTCTTTCGTCCTTCTAGAAAGTCAAGTTGCTGTTGTGCTGCAGGAGAAAGAGGGTGAGAGTGCGAGATGTTTGAGTAGTAAATCAAGATGAAATCGAAGATAAATGGCTGGATACTATAGTCTATCTATACATATATTGTTTTAGATATTGTTTTTTGTTATTTATTGCTCTAAATAGTGGTAACTGTGAAATTAGAATAGAAAATGCTTTCAATTTGTTTTTAAATGTTTTAGTTGTTCAGAGAAATTGTAGTAAGGGGATAGGCTAGTACCCAAATTACCAGTCCACTGATACCTTCCTGTATAATGATATATCTGAAGCTGGGAAAAGGAGGGGCTTATACAGAGCTTATTTGCTCCCTTTTCAAACAAATTCTCCGGATTACTTGACCAGTGCTTTAATAATGGGAATACTGCATTGTCAGTGCAAGTGCAAAACAAAGATATAAATAGTAAATGAGAAGAAGGAATAAAAGGAGACCAGGAAAGTAAGTGGAGAACATAGGTGAATTGCAAGCACACCTTTTCCAGACATTTTGGGGCTCTTGGAAGGGGTAACCTTGAGTGCTGCTTGCTGAGGTTGTCCTGCTGGCCTGGGATGTGGAGCAGGCTGAAATAAGACAGAGTTTATGCACCATTTCTACATAAGTCCAACTGAATGAGGTCATATTAAAAAAGGGTGGGGGATTATTTTCCCCTTAAATTCCTCCATATAGAGAATGGAAAACAGTCTACCTATGGGTTATATTTTTATAAGAATTAAAAAAAATTATATATATATATATATATATATATATATATATATATATATATATATATATATATATATATATATATATATATATATATATATATATTGCATAAGATTACTGTCTTCCATTCCCCTTCTAAAGTCATGCAAACCTCATCAGCATTAGTAAACTATCTGGACAAGTAAAAAAATTATAAGAAACCTTCTGCGTCTCTGCCGGCTTTTCACCCTCCTCATCACTGTCATCATCACCATCTCCTTCTTTTTGATTGGCCAGCTTCATGGCTGTCTCCAGTACTCCTACAATGCTTTGCTCCTGCGTTGATGATTCGGATCCCAGGATTGGAGGAAATCCTACCAAAAAAAAATATAATATCCAGGAATGAGTAAAAGAAGCCCAGTGGCTTCTACCCTAGCATGCTGATTGGCTCAATAAAAACCTCTAATGGTGCTACTGTTAATATGTGGTTTTTGTTAATGATATTTTTGGATATGTACAAGGACTTAGGATAGAGAGAGCAAATAATGCTATAGCAACCAAGCATGTGAAGTAAATAAAAGTCCATTCCCAAATCTGGCTGCTGACAGAAAAACACTAAACTCACCTGGTGGAACAGGAAGCTCTGCCAGATTCACCGGTTTCCCTGCCTTGTGGCTGCGGATGGCATCCTGGTATTGCTGAGAAGAGACAGACCATTTTCACATATCACATCATCATCACCATCAATGAGAATATATTACACATTCATCAATAATTAACATAAGAATGGAACAAAGGGGCAGAAAGAGCCCAATCGAGAGTCTTGACTAGTAGAGAGCCTTTATTTTTTTGGAGTATTATTATGTCTTTTGTTATAGTCAGTGAGTTTCCTTTGCTATTTGAAAGAATAACAGCAGGTTGTTGCTAAAATGAAAAGGCCAAAAACATTTTTTGACTCTGATGCAAGGAAGAACCTGGCCATGAAGAATTCTTTCTTTATTTCCAGGCATAAGCAAACACTACTTTATTTTGACACTGCAACTGGAAGTCCAGGAATACAGATTTAGAAAGGGAAAGAAATCCTGTGTCCCTGCAAGTCCGTTACCTTCACAATACGTTCATGCATGCGTGCTTTGCGGTCATCTCCATTGCTCTTTGCCTGCTCTGATGCACTGCGGTATCGATCCATCCTCTGCTGCAGAGCTTCTAGGGTGTCTCGTGGGGCTGGTGGGGGATCTGTAATACAGCATAATAATATGGCTTAGCCAACATACAGAAAGGATCAGCCAGTCCAAAATAAAAAACCTGAACATGGAATAAATAGATTAGAACACAACAGAAGGATCATGGTAGGCTAACCAGGAAGTCATGGTAACATAGTAAGTTAGGTTGAAAAAAGACACCCAGCCATCAAGTTCAACCTTAAAGGGATCCTGTCATCAGAAAACATGTTTTTTTTCAAAACACATCAGTTAATAATGCTACTCCAGCAGAATTCTGCACTGAAATCCATTTCTCAAAAGAGCAAACATATTTTTTTATATTCAATTTTGAAATCTGACATGCGGCTAGACATTTTGTCAATTTCCCAGCTGCCCCTGGTCATGTGACTTGTGCCTGCACTTTAGGAGAGAAATGCTTTCTGGCAGGCTGCTGTTTTTCCTTCTCAATGTAACTGAATGTGTCTCAGTGAGACATGGGTTTTTACTATTGAGTGTTGTTTTTAGATCTACCAGGCCACTGTTACAGTGGTGTGAAAAAGTGATTGCCCGCCTTGTTAAAAAATAACTTAACTGTGGTTTATCACACCTGAGTTCAATTTCAAAGGTTATAAAGCCATTTCTAAAGCTTTGGGACTCCAGCGAACCACAGTGAGAGCCATTATCCACA
Organism: Xenopus laevis; assembly: GCF_017654675.1. Lineage (NCBI taxonomy): Eukaryota > Metazoa > Chordata > Amphibia > Anura > Pipidae > Xenopus > Xenopus laevis. Next base: position 150,773,763 of record NC_054375.1, read on the forward strand.
AATGGCAAAAACATGGAACAGTGGTGAACCTTCCCAGGAGTGGCCGGCCGACCAAAATGACCCCAAGAGCGCAGAGACAACTCATCCGAGAGGCCACAAAAGACCCCAGGACAACATCTAAAGAACTGCAGGCCTCACTTGCCTCAATTAAGGTCAGTGTTCACGACTCCACCATAAGAAAGAGACTGGGCAAAAACGGCCTGCATGGCAGATTTCCAAGGCGCAAACCACTTTTAAGCAAAAAGAACATTAAGGCTCGTCTCAATTTTGTTCGTCAACTCAAGCTGAAGCGATCTTGGGTGCTGCAGCAGGACAATGACCCAAAACACACCAGCAAATCCACCTCTGAATGGCTGAAGAAAAACAAAATGAAGACTTTGGAGTGGCCTAGTCAAAGTCCTGAACTGAATCCTATTGAGATGTTGTGGCATGACCTTAAAAAGGCGGTTCATGCTAGAAAACCCTCAAATAAAGCTGAATTACAACAATTCTGCAAAGATGAGTGGGCCAAAATTCCTCCAGAGCGCTGTAAAAGACTCGTTGCAAGTTATCGCAAACGCTTGATTGCAGTTATTGCTGCTAAGGGTGGCCCAACCAGTTATTACTTTTTCACACAGGTTTGGATTTCTTTTCTCCCTAAATAATAAAAACCCTCATTTAAAAACTGCATTTTGTGTTTACTTGTGTTATCTTTGACTAATAGTTAAATGTGTTTGATGATCAGAAACATTTTGTGTGACAAACATGCAAAAGAATAAGAAATCAGGAAGGGGGCAAATAGTTTTTCACACCACTGTATCTTGTGTTAAGGTGGCCATACACGGGCCGATAAAAGCTGCCGACAGACCGAGTCGGCAGCTTATTGGCCCGTGTATGGGGGCCCCCAACGGGCTTCCCCGATCGAGATCTGGCCGATCTCGATCGGATGGGATTAAAAATCCCGTCGGATCGCGGCCGCATCTGTTTGTTGATGTGGTCCCGCGATCCGACCGCCCGTTTGCGTGCGCTAGGATCCGATCGTTGGGCCCTAGGGCCCACAATCAGATCAGCCCGATATTGCCCACCTCGAGGTGGGCATATCGGAGGGAGATCCGCTCGTTTGGGGACATCGCCAAACGATGGGATCTCTCCATGTATGGGCACCTTTAGGGAGCTGCGATCTGGTTACCTTCCCATTGTTCTTTTGTTTGGCTGCTGGGGGGGAAAAGGGAGGGGGTGATATCACTCTAACTTGCAGTACAGCAGTAAAGAGTGATTGAAGTTTATCAGAGCACAAGTCACATGACTTGGAGCAGCTGGGAAATTGGCAGTATGTCTAGCTCCATGTCAGATTTCAAAATTGAATATAAAAAAAATCTGTTTGCTCTTTTGAGAAATGGATTTCAGTGCAGAATTTTGCTGGAGCAGCACTATTAACTGATTCATTTTGAAAACATTTTTTTTCCCATGACAGTATCCCTTTAAGTCTATATATAATCTGCCTAACTGCTAGTTGATCCAGGGGAAGGCAAAAAAACCCATTTGAAACCTTTCCAATTTGTTTCAGAGGGAGAGAAATTCCTTCCTGACTCCAAAATGCGATGGGACCCGTCCCTGGATCAACTTGTACTATGAGCTATCTTCTATAACCCTGTATTCCCTCACTTGCTAAACACCATCCAACCCATTCTTGAAGCTATCTTTGGTAATTTTGGAAAAAGGTTATTGGTTTCTATTATATTGTTTAAATGTGCAGGGTTGAGAAAGTTGAATCACTCACCTGAGGATGGAGGGGGACCTGTATTTACAGGAGTCTGGACAACTACTGGCTTATTTACAGGCACATTGTCTGTAAGAGAGGTTAGGGAAAAGCATGTAGAAAGAAAATCTGGAGTAATATGTCTGAATGGAACAATAATGGAACCATAATTAGCAGTAATCCAGTGTACAGAACAGAAAGGATCGCTCCTCACTTACTTGAGGATGTAGGGGGCGTTGCATTTTCAGAATTCTGAGCTGCCAATGGTTTAGGCAACTTGTCTGTAAGAGAAGTTACAAAATGTGAAATTCTGATTGGCTAAGATCAGCAAATCCATTTAGTAGGTTTCTGCTTTTGTTACCTGGAGGTGGGGGGAGGATTTTTGTATCCACTTTCGCACCAGAGTCTAGTGAAGAAAGCATTGGATCCAGGGACTGCAAAAGGCAGTTGAAAAAATGAAGAGATTAGTTTAGAATATTATGATTATGAGGGAACAGACTCGGGTATAGAGAATTTAGGAAGGTCACCTTGGCAATGCGGTAGTACTTGCTTGCCATTTCTGTATCTCCCTGCTGCTTGCTCTGAAGAGCTGCCAGTTTATATTCCCTTTGTCGTTCCAGGACTCGTGCCCTATCTTCATTTGGCACTGTGGTGACAGAAAGCATGATCATCCAGATTAGGGAGAACATAAATATCTTTGAGCAAATCCGATGTGTAGGTGTCTGGCTAACCAATCTCCAACCCTCCATAATGAAATCAGTCACTCCGGTGTCATGTACCACCACTAGAGTTGCCACCTGGCAGGTATTTTACCGGCCTGGCCAGTAAAAATTATGGCTGATCCCAATGTTATTTATAAAGAAAAAGATAAATATATAGGAAGGCCAGTATTTTTTTTCATAAAAGGTGGCAACCCTAACCACCACCCTTCTGTAGAAAGTGTCATGGCTGACCTGTGCTTGGGACAGTTGGAGCAGGTGATGGAACTGCTACTGGTGAGCTCAAAGGTTTTGGAAGCATCTGAGGTTTAGCAGGCACCTGGGGAGGAGGCATCTGAGGTTTAGCAGGCACCTGGGGAGGAGGCCTGAGGGGTGCAGGTGGCTGAGGGGGTTCCTTAAGCAAAGGAATCACTGGCTGAGGCTGTAGGGGTTGCTCTAACAAGGGGGCAGCAGGCAGGGTAACTGGGGCATTCTGGCTTTTTCCAACAGCAACTGGAGGAGGAATGTCATCCGGAGACACAGATTTGCCCTTCTGAACTGAACGGATCATGTCTTCTAATGTCTGTGGGAGACAGAGGAGAGGATGAGTCTGGATACACTCTACACATCACTGGGCATGGAAGGATGTGCTTTCCAGGTAGGGCAAATGCAGCTGAGAGGGAGGGTGCTGACACAGGTGTAGACCAGGGAGAGGATTTTGTAAGAGTGGAACATGGGTTTGTACTTTGCCACTGCTGTGCCACCACCATTATGTTCTCACCTTTACCCCTCTCTCATATCTTCTGGCTTTGCTCGTTTCTCCTCCTTGCTTGGAATTAGCCAGAGCTTCTTTGTACATTGCCAAACGCTCAGTGAGTGTACTCTCCATCCCCCTTTCTGAAGATGGGGCAGCCTGAAGAAGGCATCCGAGCATGGTGGAAAGAACAGCTTATGTAAACATTAAGGGGCACACAAGCAAGCCAATGAGCAAAAGACTAAAGCAAGGAAGGGTGGAAGGATCAAAAAAAGGCAAAAGGGATAAGGAACAAGGGAAAGGAAAAAGAACCAAAAACAATGGGCAATGGAACAAGGGCAAGAGACGAGCTATGAGGAGTCTCAAAAAGGAAAAAACAAAACGTACCAAAAGGAAGGAGGCCATGCATTACATTAAGCATTTGAATGGAAATCTATAACCTGACCTGTGGAGCAGGGGCTGCAACCTTGGGCTCCTCTTCTGCTTCATCTCCCAAGACCTCATCCAACTCTGCCTGTAGCCGTACCATATTGAGAGATCAATAATCTGATGACAATCCCTCCAGTATAGCAGTTCATCCCTTCCCCAAACACCCCCCATGCTCCTGTAAGACAAGTGAATTACTTCTCTCTAGTTCTCTGCTGCAAATGTCACTGGCCAAATGCCAATTCAACATGGTAAACAATAGAAAAGGCGCTCAAATTACTTACCTTCAACTGCTGTGCCCTGTTCATCTTCAGCCTTTGTTATTCACATTCAGGTATTGGGATATTGCTGAACTACAACTCCCGTATTGTTAAAGGGGTTGTTCACCTTCCAAACATTTTTTTTCAGTTCAGTTGTTTTCAGATTGTTCCCCAGAAATAAAGACTTTTTTCAATTACTTTCCATTATTTATTTTTTACTGTTTTTCCAAAATCTAAGTTTAAAGTTGAATGTTTGTGTCTCTGGTGTTTGAGTCTGACAGCTCAGTAATTCAGGTGCAGATTCTGAACTGTTACAGTTTTGCAACATTTAGTTGATACATTTCTCAGCAGCATCTCTGGAGTATTAGCAACTATTGTATCAATTCTAACAGCTGCCTTTAATGAAACCCAGCAACAAACATAAGAAATGTATCAACCAAATGTATCAATTTAGAACCGTTTACAGGGTCAACGACCCCCCTTCCCTGAGCTGCTTTAGAGGGTGAAAACTGACAGCTTACACTTCAATATTAGAAAAAAACAGTGACAACGGTAATTGGAAAAAGTCGATATTTCTGATGATCTATCTGAAAACAACTAGTTGTTGAAGGTGAACCACCCCTTTAACATATGGGTTAACGCTGGTTTAAATGTTGGGAGTTGTAGTGTAATGCAATCTGCTGACCCAAGGTTAAGAAACAAGGTGCTTAGTAATGCAGGCACAGGACTGTGTGCGCCCGGTGGAATTTCTAGCCTGCCCAATCAATATTTTATCAGCTATTGATCAGGGATTTTCCAAAGACAGGCAAACAGGCTACTAAATTGGTCTGCCAGTTTTCTGACTGCACTTACATGCAACTAGCGGCCCATTTATACACAAAAGTAATTTCACAAGGGTTTGAATTCAGTGACTTACCAACAAGTCCTCATCATCATCCAAATCTTCTCCATCATCATCCTCAACGTCTTGCATACAGAGAGCTGCCATCTTCTCAATGGCCTCCATGGGCAGAGGGGCTTTAGGAAGTGAAAAGGTCAATGAAACGAGCAGCACCCTCACGCATCAATCCAATATAACATTATTGCGCTTATTTATATATATTATATATATATATATATATATTCTGCACTCACCTTTCCCTTTGGGCTTTTCCTTGCCCTTTGATTGGTGGCCACCAGTCAGAGCCAGAAGTTCTGCTTCCAAACTACCATCGTCCTCTAGATCATCATCTGTAGGGAAGCCTCCCAGCAGGAAAGGGGGCTGCAGGAAAAAACAAAAAAAGATGTAGTGCATCAGGGGAATGGATCAGAAGGTTGTGTGTTGGGTATAACCAGTAAGATAAAGTGAAGCTGCTCATACACAGACATTCATTGGCTGCTGACTCTCTATCGTTTCCCAATTAGTAGCCCAAAGCCTTTCCCCTAGGAGGCTGTTTTGGATGAGGATATTCAGTCTGTAGCTGTTACACCTGCCTAGCCTCCTCACCTGCCAGACCCCCGTCACCTTTTGTCCAACCCCTTTTATCTTTGCCCTCAAATCTGCAGATCATAAGAGATCCTTCATCTGCCCACTGCCAGTCCATCACCTTGGAAAAACATTTCTGCTAAAAGGGGTTGTTCACCTTTAAAATAACATTTAGCATGATGTATAGAGTGATATTTTGAGACAATTTGCAATTAGTTTTAATTTTTTATAATTTGTGGGTTTTTTTTCAGTTATTCAGCCGCTCTCCAATTTGCAGTTTCAGCAATCTGGTTGTTAAGCTTCAAATGACCCTAGCAACCATGCACTAATTTGAAGAGACTGGAATAAGAACATGAGAGAGCCTTAATAGAATTATTAGTGTATTGAATGATTAGAGTAATACAAAGTAGCAACAAAAATAAATGTGTAGCCTTACAGAGCATTTGTTTTTTTAGATGGGGGGGGTCAGTGACCCCCATTTGAAAGCTGCAAAGAGGCAGAAGAAAAGGCAAATAATTAAAAAACTATACAAAATAAACAATGAAGGCCAGTTGAAAAGTTGCTTAGAATTAGCCATTCTATAACATAATAAAAGTTAACTTAATGGGGAGATTAGTCGTCCGAAGAAAAGGCGATTTGTCGTTGGGCCACGTCTGCCAACACCAAAAAAACAAAATGTAAACCAGTTGAAAAGTTGCTTAGCCATTTTATAACATACTAAAAGTTAACTTAATAGGGTGGTTCACCTTAAAGCTAACTTTTAGTATGTTATAGAATGGCTAATTCTAAGCAACTTTTAAACTGGTTTACATTATTTTTTTTTGTATAGTTTTTTAATTATTTACCTTCTTCTTCCAGCTCTTTACAGCTTTCAGAAGGGGGTCACTGACCCCATCTAAGAACAAATGCTCTGTAAGGGTGCTGGCAGACATGGCTACTCAGGTAGATTAGTCACCCAGCATCAAATCACCTTTTCTTCGGGCGACTTATCTCCCCTAAATGCCTTCCTGACAAAATCTGGTTGCTAGGATCCAAATATCTTTCTCAATAGAAAGATGAATAATAAAAGTAGTAATAATAATAAATGTGTAGCCTTAGGGTAGTGGCACACGCTGATACTTGGGGAGATAAGTCTCCCAGCAACAAATCGCCTCTTCTTCGGCCGACTATTCTCCCCTAAATAAGAGCAAATGCTCTGTAAAGATGGTTGCAGACAAGGCTACTCAGGTAGATTAGTCACCCAGCAACAAATCGCCTTTTCTTCGGAAGACTTATCTCCGTAAATGCCTTCCTGACAGCTAGAATGTAAATCGCCGGCAGGATGGCACTCGGAACGCTTTGTTTCCTGAAGTTGCCCGAAGTTGCCTCACGAGAAAACTTCGGCAACTTCAGAAAGCCGAAGTGATCGGAGTGCCATCTTGCCAGCAATTTAAATTCTAGCTGTCAGGAAGGCATTTAGGGGAGATAAGTCGCCCGAAGAAAAGGCGATTTGTTGCTGGGTGACTAATCTACCTGAGTAGCCTTGTCTGCAACCAACAGAGCATTTGCTCTCATTTAGGGGAGAATAGTCGGCCGTAGAAGAGGCGATTTGTTGCTGGGAGACTAATCTCCCCAAGTATCAGCGTGTGCCACTACCCTAAGGCTACACATTTATTATTATTACTACTTTTTATTACTCATATTTCTATACAGGCCTCTTCTATTCATATTCCTCTTAATCAAATCAGTGCATGGTTGCTAGGGGAATTTGGATCCTAGCAACCAGATTGTTGAAATTGCAAACTGTAGAGCTGCTGAATAAAAAGTGGCCCTTCTGACACTTACATTTTTTGCAATTGCCCTCTGCGATATATAAAAACCAAAATTACACTTTTATTATCCTTATTTCTTAAAGGGGTGGTTCACCTTTAAGTTAACTTTTCGTATATTATAGAAAGGCTAATTCTAAATAACTTTTCAATTGGAATTCATGATATATTTCCTATAGTTTTTGAATTATTTGCCTTCTTCTGACTCTTTCCAGCTTTTAAATGGGTCGCTGACCCCCATCTAAGTATTCTATAAAGCTACAAAGTTATGGTCATTGCTGTTTTTGATTGCTCAACTTCCTATTCCAGTCTCTGATTCAAATCGGTGCAGGGTTGCTAGGATAATTTGGACCCTAGCAACCAGGTGGCTGAAATTACAAACTGGAGAGCTGCTGAATAAAAAGCTAAATAACTCAAAAACCTTAAAGAATAAAAAATGAAAACCAATTGCAAATGATCTCAGAATATCCCTCTCTACATCAGACTAACAGTTAATTTAAAGGTGAACACCCCCTTTAAAGGTGAATTATTACCCACAATGCACTATTCTTTCACAGACTTGTAGCATATATATTCCCAGCCAGTGGCTCTTACAGGTCAACTCTATATTCTGTTCTTTTCCCTTTTTGGGCCCGTGTGTGGTAACCCATAGCAACCAGGAAGTACTTGGTCTGACAGGGAAGTGAATTAGTCACAGAACTATCAATGAATACTGTGTATAAATGAAACTGTACAGTCGCACCCCTCCCCCTCCATTATTTATATAGAAATAACTCAGCCATTTCATCCTCACCCTTTTGGGCGCAGCAGGAGCGCCTTTTCCTCCCCCGCGGGCTTCTTTCCGGCCACTCATATCTGTCCCGGCACCGAAACAATCCGATTATTCCCGACTGAGAATTTAACCCAGCTCTGCCTGTAACCATAACACTTCCGCGTCCGCATGTGACGTCGTGTGACAGCCAGGGAACTACAACTCCCGACGTGCAGCGCGCACTTCCGCGTTCTGACAGTTCCGAAATCCTCCGCGGCTTTTGGGCGGGAAAATAGGAAGCGGCTTCGTGCGAATGGTACTTGACTGGAGGGTGATGCAGCGCTTGGTGTAAAAACTAACGCTAGCTGCCGTCCTTGCTTTGTAAACAATCTCAATGTTTAGCAGATTATATTGCCACTATATCTTTCTTTCTTTCTTCATTTATGTCATGAGTTAAAGCTGAACCGAGGCTTTATGACATTTAGCCAGTGCCGTAAATAGAAATAACTCGGCTGGTCTCAGAGGAAAAGTATATTTTTCTGTCAAATTCATTTTACCGTGTCGGCCTGTGACTCTGTCAAGCCGCTATTATTTGGGGACCCAATTTTAGGCCTCTCTTCCCAGTCTCACATCATTCTCCAGAGTTTTAAGCTTTCTCCCAAATTTTTGGTGCGGGTTCACTTTAAATTCCAATAGGCAGCTGGAAATCAATGTCTTCAGGGAGCAGTTTGTACAGGCACATGCCATCACTCCTGGGCCTCTAAAAATCTCTGCCGCCGTGCCGCACTATTACCCCTGGGGTATCAATCTACTAAAATTGACAGCTCTGGGCCTGTAAACAGTGGCGTAACTAGAGTTAGCCGGCCCCCTGCAAAAAACTCTTCAGAGGGGCCCAGCGCACTCTGATCCCCATCCTCCTGTCTCCACCCACTTCCCACCAGACTCCGCCCATTTTCTGCCCCGTGCCGACTTGCGCTCTGCTTTTGCGCCACAACCGACGAGTGTGCATGTGCGCACTATGTTTTGCAGCGACCGCCTGGAAAAGGGAGGCTGCGGCAGGTAGATTTCAGTGGATCTGGGCCTCCAAGTGCCAGGGGCCCACCGGGTTTTTTCCCGGTGTCCCGCCGGCCCTAGGTTTTTCCTGTTAGCTATAGAGGAAGCAAATCCCGCAGTCCAGGCCCCTCTTTCATGAAGTATTCGGGGGTTCGGCCAAATCCAAAATAGTGGATTCGGTGCAACCCTAATCCTTAGTATAAACTCAACAGTAGAAATGTTGGGATTGGGTGCAAAGACCCAAACCTACAGCCAGAGAAATTGGATTAAACTGATTCACAAGAAATTGAGCAGGCACTCAGTAAAACCCAACATATCTGCTATGTGAAATTAAAAAAAAATTAACATTTATTAAGTATGCATGTCCTTAAAAGGCTTACACATTTTGTGCTTAAAGGCACTTAATCATAGGCCTATGCCTGTTCACTTTCTTGGGAAAATGCAAATTGCACATGGGGTGTATTGACTGGCACTGTTCAGTGGAAAACAGCTTTCGCCAAACCAAAACCATACTGAGGTGGCCCTTCCGACACTTACATTTTTTACAATTGCCCTCTGCGCTTTAAGAGCCGAAATTACACTTTTAATATTCTTTAATATTTCTTAGGGGTGGTTCACCTTTAAGTTAACTTTTAGTATATTATAGAAAAGCTAATTCTAAATAACTTTTCATTTGGATTTCATTATTTATTTCCTATAGTCTTTGAATTATTTGCCTTCTTCTGACTCCTGCTTTCAAATGGGTCGCTGACCCATCTAAATATTCTATAAAGCTACAAAGTTATTGTTATTGCTATTTTTGATAGCTTAACTTTCTATTCATAGTCCAGTCTCTTATTCAAATCAGTGCATGGTTACTTGGGTAATTCGGACCCTAGCAACCAGATGGCTGAAACTGCCAACTGGAGAGCTGCTGAATAAAAAGCTAAATAACTCAAAACCTTAAAGAATAAAAAATGAAAACCAATTGCAAATGATCTCAGAATATCCCTCTCTACATCATACTAACAGTTAATTTAAAGATGAACACCCCCTTTAAAGGTGAATTATTACCCGCTGAATAAAAAACTGAATAACTCAAAAACCACAAATAATAAAAAATGAAAATCAAATGCAAATTGTCTCGGAATATCACTCTCTACATCATACTAAAAGTTAATGTAAAGGGTTTGTTCACCTTAAAAATTTAAATGTAATTAAATTAAGGTCAGAAGAAGAATGCAGGTTATTAAAAACTATAAAAAGTAAAGGCTAATTTGAAAAGTTGCTTAACATTAGCCATTCTATAACATACTAAAGGTTAATTTAAAGGTGCACAACCCCTTTAAAGTTACCAGAAGCAGATTTTTGTGGCCCCTGTTAACCTGTGGGACCCTGATACCTGAGGCAAGTTTCTCCACTGTCCTCATGGCAGGAGCAATCCTAATCAATCCTAAAAAAACACACAAAATTTGTAAAAAACTTACAGGTTGTGGCTATTTTAACAATATCACTGCCTGCAAAATACAAAATGTTACATAAAGGAGCATAAAAAATGTTAACGTGTTTTTTCAATTCTTTTTCAGGCCTTAACAGAATGAAGAGGAAAAGAGCACAACGTGAGGAGCCTTCTACTTGTACATCAATGATAATCTGTGTCCAGGGCCGGATTTACATGGTGGGCGCCCCTAGGCCCACTGCCGTTCGTCGCCCCTGTCCCCTCCAGGGGGACAGGAGCAATGCGGATTGGCACACATGAAATTTAAAAAATTATTGCATCCCCAGTGTTTTTGAACCAATGTGGGTGTGGTTGGGCAGCATGCCGCCCCCCTAAAATCCTGCCGGCCCAGGCCTGGGCCTAGGTGGCCTTTCCACAAATCCGGGCCTGTCTGTGTCCCATCCATGCTGGGTCGTTATATTGTTGTGGCTGTGGCCATAGCACACATGACATTTTTATCACAGCTACTGGTGCTAACGATGAAACTGCCAGTACTCGTCTGATTTGCACTGGAAGTGCTTTGTGGCACCTGCTACTGGTGATTTGAAATGCATGCTTTGCCCTACAACAAAATCATTTTAGGAAACCCTGAACAAAAAACTGAAGGGAAAGTCTTACTTTTTAACTGCAGGTATAGGGTCTAGTATTTAGAAAGCTTCATGATACGGAATTGCCATCTCCCTTCAAATTATATTTAAATAATCAATTCTCTCTTCCAGTCTCTTATTTAAAGCAATACATGGTTGCTAGGGTCATTTGGATCCTACCAACCGGATTGCTGAAATTGCAAACTGCAGATCTGCTGAATCAAAATCTAAATAACTCAAAAATCACAAATAATGAAAAATGAAAACCAATTTCAAACAGTCTCGGAATATAATATCTACATCATACTAAAAGTTAACTCAAAGGTGAACAAGCCCTTTAAGAGAGTGTTCCTTACGCAGGAATTCATTCATAATGTAGATGGAGATTTTACCAGAGGTTGAGCTCTCTTTTAGTTAGGTTCAGTTTAAGGTGGCATTGGCTTATCCAGGAGTAGATAGTTAGACCGCAGTTAGAGACCTTGAAAGATAAATTGCTTAGGAAAGCACTGTGAGCAATTTTAAATCGATTTGTTTTGACAGTTTACATTTACTTTCAATGTTTTTTAGTAGCCTTTAAAGGGGTGGGTCACCTCAAAGTTAATGTATTAATGTCTACATCATACCAAAAGTTGAATTTGAGATTAACAACCCCTTTAAGGCACAGTTCTCCAGATTCTACTCATATCCATAAACCCCAGGTGCTAAGACCTCATACCTGTATTTAGTTAATTTTAAACATTTATCAGTAGTTTCCACATGCTGCTACGAGGTGGCGCATGCAATAAAAACAGCTGGGAAATCAGAAAGTGGATGCGGACATCACTGAAACCAGCTATCTCAACATTGTGTTTGCTCCCTTCTAGATACATGGCTTTTTTTTCTAGAATTCCTGCATAAAAGTACAGTATTTAGCAAATGATCTTTTGTAACTTTCATACTTTGTTTAATGTAAACCAGCATATATTTTCAGTCAAACCTTTTAGGCAAATCAGGATCCATGTTAGCATGAGTTATGGCTGGCACATTTTGCGCTTATTCATTTTATGTATCACTTATGGAATACCAGGGTACAGGTATGGGATCCATTATCCGGAAACCTGTTAAACAGAAAACTCCGAATTACGAAATGGCAGTCTTCCGTAGACCCATTTTTATCCAAATAATCCAATTTTTTAAAAATTATTTCCTTTTACTCTGTAGAAATAAAACAGTAGCTTGTATTTGATCCAAAGTAAGATATAATGAATTCTTATTGGAAGCAAATCCAGCCTATTGGGTTTATTTAAAGGAGAAGTAAAGGTTAAAACTACGTAAGCTTTATCAGAAAGGGCTATATAAATATACCAGTAAACCCTCAAAGTAAAGCTGCTTTGAGTCCTCTGTCAAAAGAAACACCACATTTCTTTCCTTCTATTGTGTACTCATGGGCTTCTGTATCAGATTTCCTGTTTTCAGCTTAAACCTCCAGGGCTTGGGCTTGAGCATGGTCAGTTTGCTCCTCGCCCCCTCCCTCCCCCCGCCTTGCTGAGAGGGAGAGACTCAGGCAGGAAGTGATGTCACACCAAGCTAATAGGTATGGTAAAGCAATCCACAAAATAAATATGGCATTCTAGCTTTAACTATTGTGGTTAATCTATTAGCAATAAACTGCCTCGGTAGCCTTCCTTCTCCTTTAATGTTTACATGATTTCTAGTAGACTTAATGTACAAATTATGGAAGGATCCATTATCCAGAAACCCCCTGAGCATGCTGGATAACGGATCCTGTACCAGGATTGTATTCATGTAACCATTACTGTTCTGTGACAGGCTCTGGGATTGAGACCAGAAGCAGACAAGGCAACAAAGGGTGGAATCATCCAAAGCAGCACTTTTCCAATCCTACGACTGATCCAAAGCTACAGGATTCTGACGCTGAGATTTCAAGTATCTCATGTACAGGCACTTCACTGCAAGCTATACAAATTCCAGACACTTCACAGCCAGATGCTCCTCAGTTCGTCTTGGTGAGCTTGTGTTTGCAAAGATTGTTGCTCACTAATGAGGGTCATTTTGTGCATCTAAATCTAAGGGGCACGTTAAAAAAATGAACACTCATAAAATGTAATAGGCTCAGATTTAGAAATACTTTTCCGTGCTACTACCATTGAACTCTAACGCCAAATAGAAGAGTTTCTCATTTCTCAAAGTCAGCTTGGGGGACACAGGGACAATGGGGTATAGCTAGTACCATTAGGAGGCAGGACACAACTACAAAAAAGACAACTGGCTCCTCCCCCACTGGCTATACCCCCAGCAGGCTGGAGAAGAGCTCAGTTTTAGTTGTGTCCTCAGGAGGTTAGGACAGAAGAATTTTTTATTTTATACTTATTGTCTTTTAGTCAGCCTTGCTGACACCAGGGGGTTGCTTGAACCTTTACACTGTGTAAAGTACCTCATTGGCACCTTCCAACGTGGGATCTGTCTCTGGGGTCACAGGTGTTTTACACAGACCACTCAGCCAATTCCTCTCCTCCCTTTACAGGAGGAGACCAGGCTGGCCGGCAGACAGAACTGGGAGAGCGGTCTACAGGACAGGTAAGTCCCAGTGGGCTCCCTCTCCCCCTTCCCTTCTCCCTCCCCTAACTATGGAGGGCAGATTGGATTCCCTTCACCCCCTAACAAACTCATTGGAGAGGTAAGGGGAGGGTTTTTTTTCCCACGCTGTGTTTCCCCTAAATCTCTGGGAGCAGCCACAGCGAGCAGGGAGGCATTCCCTGATATCAGCGCAGGGGCCTCCTACACACGCGGTTCCAGTCGCGGCTCCTTCACACAGGGGACTCGCCAGCCGCAGAGAGCTCTCTCTCTCTCTGCCGCTCAGACGCGGTTGGATGCGCTCCGTAGGCGCAGTTTCCGGACGCCATTTTGGTATTGCGGAAGTATATTCCCGCGGTCCCCGGCCTCTCGCGTGATCTTGAGCGCGCCCTTCACACTCGCGGCCGCCATTTTGGATCGCGCACACGGGACTAGCCACGCACAGACGCTGCTCCCAGACTACCATTCTCTGGCAGCAGAGACACAAGGCACCACTGCAGAATTGACAACTCGATTCTCTCCTACTGCTCAGCTAAGTGTCAGGCTATATTCTACTGGGTTATTCTCCCAGGTATTCCATATATTTTTCCAATATGTCTGATGGACCCAGTGCCAACCTCTTCTCTAGGGGGGCAACCACAGCCCTGGTCACTTTTCTGTCTTGTGCCAAATGCCGCAAACATTTGCCCACAGGGCACAAATCAGCCCTATGCAACCAGTGCTCTCCACAGCAGGTTTCTGAACCCTCACCACCTTCTCCACCTCTGGTGAATCAGGCTGCCCAGGGGGATCCCTTAGCATCCAGTCCTGATGCCTCCCCACGCCGAGTACAGGCAGCACCTGAGTGGGCGGCCCAATTGGCCACAGGCATTCCAAAGCTAGCACAGTCTCTAGACAAATTGCTTTCTCGCCTTGACAGTCATAAACCTAGACCTTTCAAACGCAGGGCCCCCTCCCCGTCAGAAGACGATAGCGATTCTCCACCGAGGATTTTTTCACCTCCTGATTCTGGGGATGAACAGGATCATTCAGACGGGGAATGTTTTTCTGATTCGGACCACGATGATCCTAAAATCTCTTCTGACACCGTGGACTCCCTTATCTCCTCGGTACTAGAAACCCTCCACCTCCAGGAACCGGAGGTCCGTGCGGAGTCTTCCAAGTCTCTCTTCAAGCGACGCAACAAGACTTCACCGATGTTTCCTTCCCACAACCAGCTTGAACAAATTATTCAACAAGAGTGGGACACACCCGAGAGACGTTTTCAAAGAAACCGTCGTTTCCTGAAGTTGTATCCTTTTCCACCTGAACTTACTGAAAAATGGGCTGCTCCTCCATCCGTGGACGCCCCAGTATCCCGCCTCTCTAAGAACACGGCCTTACCAGTCCCTGACGCGTCCTCCTTCAAGGACTCTATGGACAAAAAGTTAGAGAGTTTACTACGCTCATCATTCGCAGCTTCCGGATCCTCGCTGAGGCCGGTCCTAGCGACGGCATGGGTTAGCCGAGCTGTTCAATCCTGGTCTGACACTCTTATCACCGCCATTTCAGACGGAGCACCACGTCACGAACTCTCACAGCTGGCATCTCAAATCAAAGAAGCCAATGACTACATGTGTGAAGCCTCGCTTGACGCCACTCAAGCTATCAGCAGAGCCTCCGCTCTCTCGGTGGCAGCCCGCAGATCCTTATGGATGAAACTATGGTCAGCGGACCTATCCTCTAAGAAGTCCCTGACCTCCATCCCGTTCAAAGGGAAGCTCCTCTTCGGACCTGATCTTGACAAGATCATTAGTCAAGCTACCGGGGGCAAAAGCACTCTTCTCCCCCAACCCAAGGCACGTCCCTCCTTTCGGAAGAACAGGTTTTTTCGTGGCTCTCAGACCAAGAGCGCGAGATCCTCTCCTCCAAGACAGTCCTTTGCAAACAAGGGGCGTTTCGCCAACAAACATCGAACTCCCTGGCAGAACCGAAAGCACTCCTCCAAGCCCACCGACAAGACTACTTCGGCATGACGCCGTACTCCCCGTCCCGAACTTTATAGGGGGGAGATTGTCCCACTTTGCAAACACGTGGGTATCTCTTGTTCAGGACACCTGGATTCACGAGGTGGTTACTCGAGGCTACCATCTAGAGTTTTCATCTATCCCACCTCACCGATTCTTCATGTCAAGACTTCCTCAAGAACCAGGCAAGCGTGCAGCTTTTCAGAGGGCCATCTCCAACCTTCTCCTAGCAGGAGTGGTTACTCCCGTCCCCCTGGACGAACACTTCAGGGGCTACTATTCAAACCTGTTCATAGTCCCCAAAAAGGACGGCTCAGTCCGGCCGATCCTAGACTTAAAAGAACTGAACAAGCTCATTCGTCCAAGGAAATTCAAAATGGAATCCCTCCGGTCTGTCATTGCAGCGATGTCTCCAGGGCAATTCCTCATGTCTCTCGACATAAAGGACGCTTACCTTCATGTTCCCATTTTCCCTCCTCATCAGAGATTCTTGCGCTTTGCCTTCCAAAACTTCCACTACCAATTCACAAGTTTACCATTCGGACTCACGTCGGCTCCCCGGGTCTTCACGAAGATCATGGCGGCTGCCACTGCACTGATCCGCAACGAGGGGGTCTCGATCACCCCGTACCTGGACGACCTTTTGATCAAAGCGCCTTCCCCCCAGGAGGCCCAGCGGTCACTCCAGGTCTCCATGGAGAAGCTTCGGGAATTAGGTTGGGTTCTCAACCTTCACAAATCCTCCCTAATCCCCAGTCAATCCATGAACTTTCTGGGCATGAACTTCAACACTCTGACTCAGAGGATCTCCCTCCCTCAGGAGAAGATTGTTCATCTCCAAGCATTGGTTCGGTCACTGCTGCAGAAGCCTCAGCATCCAGTCAGGTTCTGCATGAAGGTGCTGGGTGTCATGGTTTCCACAATAGAAGCGGTCCCCTTCGCCCAATTTCATCTCCGGGAGCTCCAGTGGAACATTCTCAGCACCTGGAGACGGAAGTCCTTACTACAAGAGATAATCCTCTCTCCTCAAACTCGGACGTCCCTTCTGTGGTGGCTCAACTCCACTCACCTCTCAAAGGGAAAGCGCCTCGGGGACCCCAGTTGGCGCATTCTCACGACCGACGCAAGCCTCTTCGGCTGGGGAGCGGTGCTCGAAGGCAGGTCGGCCCAAGGGCAGTGGAACCTCACCGAAAAGAAGTTGCAGATCAATCTGCTCGAGATCCGCGCAATTCGCCTAGGCCTCATCCATTGGCAGCAGGCCCTCACGGGGCAGGCGGTGAAAATACAGTCGGACAACTCCACGGCGGTGGCCTACATCAACCACCAGGGCGGCACAAGGAGCAGGGCGGCTCTAAGCGAGATAAAAATCATATTCCAGTGGGCCGAGGCTCACAGCGTACAGCTGTCCGCCATCTTCATACCGGGACTACTGAACTGGGAAGCCGACTTCCTAAGCAGGCAATCCCTGGATCCAGGCGAGTGGACACTAAAGGACGAAGTATTTCAAGAGATAACTTCAAGATGGGGCATTCCAGAGGTGGACCTCATGGCGACCAGGCACAACAGAAAGGTACCACACTTCCTAGCTCGTTACAGAGACCCACTAGCCCTAAACGTGGACGCTCTGACAGCCGACTGGCCCTTTCAGCTGGCGTATGCCTTTCCGCCCACTCCGCTAATCCCCAGGACGATCAGAAAGCTCCAGCGGGAACGGTCCACCCTCATCCTCATAGCACCGAGGTGGCCTCGACGAGCTTGGTTCACGGACCTTCTCAACCTCTCCGTCGCAGAACCGTGGCCTCTGCGTCCTCTTCCAGACCTTCTCACTCAGGGTCCGATTTTACATCCAAACCCGACCTACCTCAATTTGACGGCGTGGCTCTTGAGACCAAGATTCTGACTCAAAAGGGTTTTTCTCGAGCCGTGGCACGCACCATGTGTGCGGCTCGGAAACCGGTTTCAGCCAGGGCATATCACAGGGTCTGGTCCACCTACCGCCAATGGTGTTTCACTCGCAAGGTTAGCTTCCGGATATTTTCTCTACCTACCTTACTGGAGTTCCTGCAGGAAGGCCTATCAATGGGACTGTCTTTGGGTTCCCTCAAATCTCAAATCTCAGCTCTCTCAGTGCTTTTCCAGAAAAGACTTGCCCTGCTTCCTGACGTTAAAACCTTCATGCAAGGAGTGGCTCATGTGACTCCGCCTGTCAGGTCTCCTGCACCTACCTGGGACCTCACGTTAGTGCTCCGGGCACTTCAACTTCCTCCCTTTGAACCCCTGGGATCGGTGCCCATTCAGTTCCTGACCTGGAAAACAGTTTTCCTCCTGGCTATTGCTACAGCAAGACGGGTTTCTGAGCTCGGCGCTCTCTCCTACAAGTCGCCTTACCTCGTCTTCCATCAAGACAGAGCGGTCCTTCGTACCATACCATCCTTCCTACCTAAAGTGGTCTCGGATTTTCATATAAACCAAGAGATCGTGGTTCCTTCCTTCTGCCCGTCTCCAGCGAATCAGAAGGAACGGGCACTGCACACTCTGGACCCAGTGCGGGCCTTAAAGTTTTACCTCTTCAGAGTTCAAGACTTCCGCAAGTCCGATTCCCTGCTGGTACTTCCCTCAGGCTCCCATCGAGGCGCATCGGCTACCAAACAATCCATTTCTCGTTGGATCAAACAAGCTATACAAGCCGCATACAAGGCCCGGGGTCGCTCACCTCCGTCCAGGGTCACAGCCCATTCGACCAGGGGTGTGAGTACGTCTTGGGCCTTCAGAAACCAGGCATCAGTTGACCAGCTATGCAAAGCAGCGACTTGGACCTCTGTCCATTCGTTTGCAAAATTCTATCATTTGACACCTTTGCGGCATCTGACACTCGCTTTGGCAGAAAAGTGCTTCAGGCCGCGGTGGCTGACACCAATTAAACCTCTTTTTTCCCACCCGGTTGTTAGGGGACAGCTTTGGTACGTCCCCATTGTCCCTGTGTCCCCCAAGCTGACTTTGAGAAAAGGAGATTTTGTGTACTCACCGTTAAATCTTTTTCTCTTCAGTCACTTGGGGGACACAGGGCTTCCCTCCCTGGGTTGAGGTTTTTCACTTCCGTCAGACAAGTTAACCGTTTTTTCTTGTTAGCAGTTATTGGCTTTTTTGAAAAGTTTTTATTGCGTTATGTCATATCCTGTTGACTTTGGTACAAACTGAGCTCTTCTCCAGCCTGCTGGGGGTATAGCCAGTGGGGGAGGAGCCAGTTGTCTTTTTTGTAGTTGTGTCCTGCCTCCTAATGGTACTAGCTATACCCCATTGTCCCTGTGTCCCCCAAGTGACTGAAGAGAAAAAGATTTAACGGTGAGTACACAAAATCTCCTTTTCTCAGTCATAAAGGATGAAAACTATGTTTCTGACTACAATGAATCCATAAGGAATTTTATTAAATATGTCTCCTGTAATGAAATTCGATTATTCGGTTAGTTGTTAAAAAAATCGAATATGTAAAACTCTGACAAATTTTTTCGGTCTGAAAACTCGAATTCAATTTGAATTAGAAAAAACTTGAATGTCGGGAAGACTGCAAACATCTTCACATTGGTCACTGGACCTCTCCCATTGACTTATACATGAATTCAGCAAGTTTTAGATGGCGAATAGTCAAATTCAAATTCTTAAAGAATCCGAATAGAGTTTGGATAATTCCCTAGTCGAATTTGACAATTTTGATCATAAAAAATTTTGAAAATTTGAATTTGAATTTTCAATTCGACCCTTGAAGGAAAAGTTAAAACTAAGTAAGTTTATCAGAAAGGACTATATAAATACACCAGTAAACCTTCAAAGTAATGCTGCTCTGAGTCCTCTGTCAAAATAAACCCCACATTTCTTTCCTTCTATTGTGTACACATGGACTTCTGTATCAGACTTCCTGTTTTCAGCTAAAACCTCCAGGGCTAGGGCTTGAGCATGCTCAGTCTGCTCCTCTCTCCCTCACCCCCTCCATTTTCTCCCTCTCTGCTGTAATCTGAGCCCAGAGCTATTAGTGAGCAGGAAGAGACTCAGACAGGAAGCTAATATGGCAGCTGCTATCCTAAACAAACAGAGAGAGCTTCTACAGTTGTTTACTCAGGTATGGTAAAGCATTCTATAGAATAAATACAGAATAATACATTGACTGTCACTGTAGGCTTAGCCACTCCGGACTTTACATGTGAGCAGTCAAGCTGGCCATAGACGCAAAGATCCGATCGTACGAATCGAGAATTCGTACGATTTTCAGACCGTGTGTGGAGAGTCCCGACATTTTTCGTCCGGCAGAGATCAGTCGTTTGGTCGTTTGTTCGATTGGACAGGTTAAAAGATTTTTGTTGGCTGCCGATAATATCTCTGCATGTATTGCCGATCGTATGATTTTCAGTGGGAGTCACTAGCTTTGGTCGGACATAACTTTCATACAATTGCTGTCAAGGGCAGGACATCGGCTGATCTGTTCTTTTACTACTTATTTGATCGGAATGGTTAGTGGCAGGTCGGGAGATTGGGAAGTCTGATCGTTCGAGGAGTCTGATCGTTTGGTGTCAGTCCTATTGCCTTGGGCAGCGGTGCAATACTACTTGGCCAGGCTCTGCGTATAAAACTTCCCTTGAATACAATTTTATTGCTTCACTTGACTTCACTGCCTGCACTTGAATTATAGAAATCTTTAGTTAAATGATAACTACTAAACCTTAAAAATTGTGAATGTAAAATTGATGAGGGTGCTATTCTTAGAACTTTTGCAATGTACATTCATTATTTATTTTTTTAATTCCAAGATATTAAAGGATACATGTACTATTAACATCAATGAATTTTGTTACAACAGCACCACCTGCTGGTCATTTCCCCACCAGTCTGACCACCAAGTAGTCAAGGAAGTTGTCAGGAGAAAGAAAGAGGCTGCTCTGATGTTCTTCTGCTTAGGAAAGATTTCAGAAAGGTTTCTAATTTTTTTCTTGCCAGAAGAACATCAGAGCAGCATCTTTCTTTCTCCTGACAACTTCCTTGACTACTTGGTGGTCAGACTGGTGGGAAAATGACCAGCAGGTGGTGCTGTTGTAACAAAATTCATTGATGCTAACAGTACATGAATCCTTTAATATCTTGGAATTAAAAAATAAATAATGAATGTACATTGCAAAAGTGCTTAGAATAGCACTCTCGTCAATTTTACATTTACTAATTTTTACGGTTTACTTATTCTTTAATACATATAGCCCCATCAAGACATATCCACTCGTGTTTCATGGGAGCACTGGCCTTAGCATCCAGATTTCACTTTGAAGAGAGCCAAAGTAGAATAGACAAATCATTCAGAAGCATTGGAAAAAAAAGGCCAGTTGCAACGTTGCTTCGATTACGTCTATCTGCAGTGTGCTAAAAGTTCACTTAAAGGGAAACATAATTTCACAAGTGTTATTAATAAAATGATAGAAAGCTAAATGCATACATTTGATGATACATTTTGTTCTTATCCTAGGAGCAGGCTTCGTGCACAATGAATGTTTCAGTTCTGGAGCAGCAGCAATTATCTTTTAGCCCGCCACTAAGCTCAACCTTCCAAAATATAGATATACAGGGGACTAATGAGAAAAACAACACAATACCACAAGGAAACATGGAGGAAGACACCAGTCAGCCATCTATTATTACAGAGCTTGATTCTGTTGGGATTAATTCCATTGACACCATGATGCATTCTGCTAAACCCTGGGAAGAATATACAATTTCAAGATCTCAAGCCACAGATATGTTCTCTTCTAAGATGATAGACATTTTGTTGGTTCCTGTAGATGTGGATGAACAACTGACAGTTTTTCAGAGAAATTCACCTCCTATTAAGGAACACCAATGCAGTCAGAGCCACACAAGTGAGACTTGTGGTATAACTAATGGCTTCTTTGAGGAAAGGGATGCTGTTGGGTTGCATTCTAGAAAACAGGACAGGCCTATGCCCAGCACAGTGCAGGTTCTTTCTGAGCAGTTACAAAATAGTGTGTTTGAGCCATTAGTGAAGCATGAACTTGTAGGCTGTAAAAATGAATCTCAGTGTCAAAGCGACGTTTCACCAATGCAAAAACAAGATTCCCCATTGAAAATTGACGCAAACCACGTTCATGGCTGCCTTATCCAGGAACAGCATATAACTTGCCGTGAATCAACTTCTGATTTGCAAAGGAGCATGCTCCCAATGCAAGGACTGGATTCCTTCTTGCAGGATCCACAAAAGCAGAATCAGAAATTGTATCTAAAGGATACTGAGTTACTAGAGCCTGATCCTAAGTTACAAGACAAGGATGCTCAGCAGCCATCTTTATTTGAACAGGGTCCAAAGTTACAAAGGCAGAAATTACAGTGGCAGGAACCCCCGTTAGACATACAGGGTGACAAAACACTTTCTTTCGATTATACTGCGCAACAAAATGATCCTGGGGTAATACAATTTGATTCTGCGTTACAAGAAAATTACTCTCGTTTACATAGTGAAGAGCCTGACTTTTGCAATCTGAATCCCTTATTACAGAATTCTGAATTGCATATAGACAGTCACCATTTAGAGTGCCAGGATCCCATGCTACAAAAAGAAGATTCTCAGCTACAGTGTGTGCAGCCTCACTTACTCAAAGAGAATCCCTTATTACAAGGACTCGGTCAGAATTCACTATGGCAATATCCTGAAGTACAAAACCAAAATAACGCGGCAGAAATAAATGATTCTCAGTTTCCCAAATATGGGTCGCAAGAAAAGGATACCCAGTTACAAAAGTTGGATCCACAGATACAAGTCGACAATTCCATCTTTCAGTGCCAGGATCTTTACTGTCAACAGCCTAGTGCCCAATTACAAGAGCCAGCCCAATCCCCGTCTCTGTGGCAAGATACTAAGTTATGGAATCATATCACCCACGTAGAAGGGCACAATTTAGAGTTAACAGAGGTAGCGTCTCAGTTACATGGGGAAAACTGCCAGTTACAAGAATGTGCTTCACAGTTAGAATGGCAGGATAACCATTTACAAGAAAATATACAAAAAGGACATGATTTGCAGTTACAAAACAGCAACTCAGAATTACATGAAAATGATTCTGCAGTGCTTAAAAACCAGATACCAAAGGAGAACTTCCTGATAAAAGTAGAAATCTTGCAAATGAAGAGCACCAATCTGAAGGCAATAAGCTCAGACTCTGAGCTAAAAAGTGACCAGCTAGAGCTAGAAGGTTCTAACTTGAGGTGCATTTCCTCAAGAGAACATGAACTGGCGGACAGTCAGCTTTTGATAGCACTGGATGAAAGTCTGCATGAGCCTGACCAGGTAGTTATTATTATTATCTCTGCCAAAGAGAAACGTACCACTATGTCATATAAGCATCCCCAGATGGGCTCATTAAGAACAGGACTGTTTAGGTTAGGGCCAGAAATCAGGCTGCCAAAATCCTCTCAAAATGCAAAGTCCCGCATTTCTTCTGCAAAATCCGCCAAGTCTGTTTATGCTGTAGCCGTCACAAGGCTTCCAAACGCAAGCAGACAAGAAGATTTGGCTATCGATCGGGGGCTGAAATCAGCCTGTGGATTTTGGCAGACTAATTTCTGGCCCTAACCTCAACAGTCTTGTGAACTCAACAAGTGCCACTTATACTCTGATAACAGAGCTTTCCATAACTATAAAGGGGTTGTTCACCTTTAAATTAATATTAAGTATGATGGAGAGAGTGTTATTCTGAGACAATTTGTAATCGGCTTTCATTTTCTATGATTTGTGGTGTTTGAGTTATTTAGCTTTTTATTCAGCAGCTCTCCAGTTTGAAATTTCAGCGATCTGGTTGCTAGGTACCAAATTACCCTAGAAACCATGCATTGATCTGGACTATGAACAGGAGAGGGCTGAATAGAAAGATGAGTAATAAAAGTAGCAATAAAAGTAAAATTGTAGCCTTACAGAGCATTTGTTTTTTGTAGATAAGGGAAAGCTGAAAAGTCAGAAGAAGGAGGCAAATAATTCAAAACCTATAGGAAATAAAAAATAAATGCCAATGGAAAAGTTGCTGAGAATGAGCCATTATATAACATAATAAAGGTTAACTCAAAGATGAACCACCCATTTAATTATCCAACAAACACTGGTACCTCAGTGCTCCACTTCACAAAACCAAAACAGACTACTTAACCCTTGCACACTCACAATTCTTACATAGTAACATATTAAGTTAGGTTGAAAAAAGACACACATCCATCAAGTTCAACCTTAAGTCTGTATATAA
The DNA here is from genome assembly GCF_017654675.1 of Xenopus laevis. Taxonomy (NCBI): domain Eukaryota; kingdom Metazoa; phylum Chordata; class Amphibia; order Anura; family Pipidae; genus Xenopus; species Xenopus laevis. Next base: position 150,797,642 of record NC_054375.1, read on the forward strand.
CCTGTCTTCTTTTTTTTTTTTTTTTAAAACTCAGGTAGTTTATTGAAAAGTTGTCACATCGGAAAAACAAACATATCACTATTCATAGTGTTGATTGATTACAGAAATCACAGATTGTTTAGTACAAGGGTGTTGAACTGTACATCAAGTATCAATACTATGATTACATAGAGAGCAACATGAGTCGGAGTTATACAAATATATCAAAAAAGAAACAAGGGGTGTAGTATATCGCAAATTTGGTTATAGTATACTTTCCTGGTCTTTATTGCCCAAGTATCGGGCGCATATGTGGAAGGGGGAATACATCCAACCAAGGGCCTCAAAGTTTATGAAATTTAGTAGGGACTAGGGATGCACCGAATCCAGGATTCGGTTCGGGATTCGGCCATTCGGTTCGGGATTCGGCCATTTAAATGCTGATAGGACCACAGATTAGACATCACTATCACCCCAAGATAAGTGAATTCAGTCACTATTTTAAAGGGAAAGCCAGCCGAACGTTCATGCTCCATAAGTGGGTCTATCAAAAGCACAATAGACTTAGTTTGGTTTAATTTTGTATATAACCTGTCTAACTGCCAGTTGATCCAGAGGAAGGCAAAAAAAACCATCTGAAGCCTCTCCAATTTGCCTCAGAGATTATTATATGATCCAGTTATATATTTATACATAGTTATCATATCACCCCTTAAACTCCTCTTCTCCAGCGTCAAATTTGTCTGACACGACCTATTCTTTCATAAAGCCATGCTGATTGCTGCTCATAATGCCATACACTTGGACAAAATTTTGAATGTAATCCCTTAACAAGCCTTCAAATAATTTGCCAACCACAGATGTCAAATTTACTGGCCTATAATTGCCAGGCTGAGATCGTAATCCCTTTTTAAATATTGGCGTAGGAGTGTAGGAGATTAGAAATGTAGAAAATAAAGTGTGGCTGCCAAACACCCTTTGTTCTAAGGTCCTTATCATGTGCTTGTGTGGAGTTGCTTCATTTCAGAAAAGTTTTTATTACAAGTGGTAATTAGTTCACTTGCAATGTCTTCTGGTGTATTACAAGTTGGTAATGTGCTTATACAAAAAAAAAAAGCTATTAAAGGATAAGTAAACCTTAAAATAAGTGAAGGTTAGCATTGCTGACAGAGTTGGATCATGGATTTCATTGAAAATAGGGCAACATATGGAGTCTGTTTTCCCTATGTTTGCCTGGGTTTCACACAGTAATTAATTTTCCTCCCACAGTGAGAGGAAGAAGAATAAAACTCCCAAAACAGAGTGGTTAAATGAAGTACCTTATCAGAGGACTTGTGGGTACAGCAGCCGTACATAAAGGGAAATCTTTGCTCCCAAAATTGTCCACTATTATCTTCTTCTGACCCCCTTCTGTCTACTGACAAGCATGTATGTGGCCCGAACCCTAACTCCTAGAGCTTGAGGGTACTATTTGGGGAGATGTTCCACCTCAAATGGCTTTAGCACCTCCAATCCTAGAGATTAAAGTGCCTTTTCCCCTTCTATGTATATGGCGGGGGATACTTCTTGCTTGTTTGTAAGGGCAGAGACAATCGGTCAGATTGGGGGAGATTAGTCACCCTGGTGACAAATCTCCTCATCTTCGGGGTGACTAATCCTCAAACTGCCTTCCCGCCAGCTAGAATGCAAATCGCGGGCAGGATGGCACTCGGAGCACTTTTCTTTTCCGAAGTTGCCTCGTGAGGCACCTTCGGGTGACTTCGGAAAATGAAGCGCTCCGAGTGCCATCCTGCCGGCAATTTTCACTCTAGCGGGTGGAAAAACAGGGGAAGGCAGTTCGGGGAGATTAGTCGCCCCGAAAAGATGAGATTTGTCACCGGGGCGACTAATCTCCACGAATCTGACCGTGTGTCTCTGCACTAAATGTGATGCTTCTGTGCATTTCATCTAACCATACAATTGGTACATCTACATAGTGTGGGAAGGGGAAGCAAATGACCTCTCTGAATGCTTTTATTTGCAAAAAGTTGTATCATTTAGTAGTTCTGAAGTTCTGAAATTTATCTGCTGTGGATTTATTGATACATCACCCCCTAGTCACATGCTTAAGGGCACTAAAGACATCTGCACCGGAGGCATATAGTAGATTTACACCTAGTCCAGGTTATCTGATGAAGTAATAGCAATTAAGTAATTTAAAAGACAGCGCCAGCAATTCATCAGGGCACATAGCAGTTGTGTAGTGAAGCAAATCATTAGGTATATATCAGAGACCTTGCGGGGGGACCTCTGCAGAGTCAGGTAGGCTGCAGATTGCTTAGTATTTTAAAACTCTGGTGGCACACGTAGCGATTCGGGGAGAGTAGTCACCCAGCGACTAATCTCCTCTTCTTCGGGCGACTAATCTCCCCAAATACCTTCCCTCCAGCAAGAATGTGAATCTCCTTAGGGACGGCACTCAGATCGCTACGGTTTCCCAAAGTCGCCCGAAGTTTCCAAGTGACGTGAGGCAAGACAAAATGTATTCCCTTATGCATCTAGGAAAAATTAGGAAGTGCTCATTATTATTAATATTATTATTGTTATTATTCTGCCATTAGTTGCCAGTAATAAAGCATTGCATTTGACTGTTTGTATTGTATTTGTAGAACATAAAGAAAAAGCTTAATTCACTGCCAAGCACTCACTGTAGTCAAGGAAAACATGTGACTGGGTCTCCTCCAATCGTTTGTGCTGTTTTACCAGGGAGTGACACAGGGTGAGTAGTTATTGTACCACACTACAGATAGGGTTGCCACCTGGCCGGTATTTTACCGGCCTGGCCAGTAAAAATGATGCTTGGTGCCAATGTTATTAATAGGAAAAAACATCAAGAATATAGGAAGGCCGGTATTTTTTTCCTGAAAAGGTGGCAACCCGAGCTACAGATGGCAATAAAGGTATAGGATCTTTCATCAGGAATGCTTGGGACATGAGGTTTTCCAGATCTGGGATCTTTCTGTAATTTGGATCACCAAATAAGTTAAAAATTATTTAAACGTTTAGTAAACCCAATAGCGTTTTTTTTCCCCCACCAATATAAATTCATGCTGCTTAGTTAGGATCCAATACAAGGGTCGGTTTTATTATTAAAGTAAAAAGGGAAATTATTCCTTAAATTGAACTCTATGGGAGATGGCCTTCCAGTAATTCAGAGCTTTCTGCGTTACAGGTTGCCAGATAAGGGATCCCATACCTTTATAGTAATAATGCAAATTGGTCTATGAATACAGTGTTCTCTTTTTTTATCCCTTCTGTAATCACCCAAAGCTTAGATGATTGAAATTAAAAGAAAAATAAAACATCAGCAATACAATGAGTTTTATGTGTGTGCAACATCAACACTTGTATGTTTATTGGAAACAGAATAAATGGCACCTCATTTGTTGGTGGTATAGGCCTCACTATTTATTTTTGTCGTATGTATCTATAACAGAGGGGAGGAAGACAGAGAAGAAGATGCTTCACCTGTTGTACATGGACTGATCTTGGAGCTGTCAAATCTCAAGTAAGAAACAGGCTCAGGGGGACCTGTATATATGAATGCATACTGAATTTAAAATATACAGGTATGGGACCTGTCACCCAGAATGCTCGGGTCCTGGGGCTTTCTGAATAAGGGGGGTTCTGTAATTTGGATCTTTATACCTTAAAGGAGAACTAAAACCCTAAAAATGAATGTGGCTAAAAATGCCATATTTTATGTACTGAACTTATTGCACGAGGCTAAAGTTTGAGCTTGTCAATAGCAGCAATGATCCAGGACTTCAAACTTGTCACAGGGGGTCACCATCTTGGAAAGTGTCTGTGACACTCACATGCTCAGTGGGCTCTGATTGGCTGTTGAGAAGCTAAGCTTAGGGCTCGTCACTAATTATCCAGCAGAAAATGAGCTTCCCCTGTAATATAAGCTGATGCTACAAGGAATGTCCGCAGCAGTTATTCCTAAGCTTGCTTTAGCTCAGTAAAGGTAGCAGGCAGATCAGCCATAAATCTAACACAGGACCCAGTAAATTAGGGCTCTTACACACGGCCGTTCCGACCTGCGCTCCCCTGCGTTCCGTTTTTTGGCGTTCAGCCGCAGGGGAGCGCAGGAATAGACGCAAGTCATTATTTGAAATGGGGCTGTACTCACTCAGGCGCGTGTAGGCGCCGAACGCAGGTTCAGACGCAACATGCTGCATTTTTCCTGCGTTCGGCGCCTACACGCGCCTGAGTGAGTACAGCCCCATTTCAAATAATGACTTGCGTCTATTCCTGCGCTCCCCTGCGGCTGAACGCCAAAAAACGGAACGCATGGGAGCGCAGGTCGGAACGGCCGTGTGTAAGAGCCCTTACCGCTGAGGACATTCCTTCTCCACTCGCAGCACTCACAGAAGTAAATTACGCTGCGGACATTCCTTCCCTGCTTGCAGCACAGAAGTAAGTCATGCAGAGGTCTGTAAAATCGTCAGTACAGCAGCAAGAACTAGCTTTCGGTTCAGCAGTCTAGGCAGAGATGTGGAGCGCTGCACCTCGGACTTTGCAGAATCAGCCTTTCGCCATTCTACAGTGACTGTACATCCGGAAGCTTTAATAGAGCATTTACCAGTTGCTCTGCACTGGTAAAACTACTGTGTTTGCTTCAGAAACACTACTATAGTTTATATACACAAGCTGCTGTGTAGCCATGGGGGCAGCCATTCAAGCACAGGATACACAGTAGATAACAGATAAGTACTACTATAGTTTATATACACAAGCTGCTGTGTAGCCATGGGGGCAGCCATTCAAATGATAAAAGACTCAGGTTACACAGCAGATAGCAGATAAGCTCTGTAGAACATAATAGTGTTATCTGTTATCCACTATTTAACCTGTGCCATATAGCTTTTTTTCAATTTCCGCCATTGCTGCACAGCAGCTTGTTTATATGAACTATAGTAGTACTTATCTGTTATCTACTGTGTATCCTGTGCTTGAATGGCTGCCCCCATGGCTACACAGCAGCTTGTTTATATAAACTATAGTAGTACTTATCTGTTATCTACGGTGTATCCTGTGCTTGAATGGCTGCCCCCATGGCTACACAGCAGCTTGTTTATATAAACTATAGTAGTACTTATCTGTTATCTACTGTGTATCCTGTGCTTGAATGGCTGCCCCATAGCTACACAGCAGCTTGTTTATATAAACTATAGTAGTACTTATCTGTTATCTACTGTGTATCCTGTGCTTGAATGGCTGCCCCATAGCTACACAGCAGCTTGTTTATATAAACTATAGTAGTACTTATCTGTTATCTACTGTGTATCCTGTGCTTGAATGGCTGCCCCCATGGCTACACAGCAGCTTGTTTATATGAACTATAGTAGTATTTCTCAAGCAAACAGATCAGTTTTACCAGTGCAGGGAAACACTGCATTATATTTTTATTACTTTAAAACACTTTAATTTTTGTTTGTGTTACTGTTCCTTTAACTGGTGAGATCATATACTTTTGGCTTGGAACCAGGAATATTTTAATTTTTTTTTTAGCTTTCCCTTATAAGCGCACTCCTGCCATATTTATTATCCCCTGAGTCACATGCAGACTGAGTCGGCAGCTTATTGGCCCGTGTGTGGGGTCATCCGACGGGCTTCCACGATCTATATGTGGCCAAAAGTCGGCCAGATCTCAATTGGGCAGGTTAAAAAATCCCGTTGGATCTCGGCCGCATCTGTGCAATCCGACCACCCATTTCGGATTAATTATGATCCGATTGTTGGGCCCTAAGGCCCACGATCAGATCAGCCCGATATCGCCCACTTCAGTGTGGGCATATCGGGGAGAGATCTGCTTGTTTGGCGACATCGTTTAATCTCTATATCTATGGCCACCATAACACAGGAACTGTTGTGTCTTGGTGATATCAACTGTCATTTTATCTTTGCAGAAGAATCAGTCTGTGAAACTAACACACTGTCTCATTCCTACAGCCGGCTGATCATGACTACACATAGAGACCTGAGGCAGAGGAAAGGGAAACTCACCTTTGGGAAAGCAACTGTTTCAGGTGGAAAAAGACGCAGGGAGATGTAACACCTGAGGCAAAGTCGTGGTATTCCAGCTCATTTGCTCATTTTACATTATGTTCTATTCTGAATTATAATACATGTATCGTTCATCTGTCAGTTATTCATTGGTCTTCCTCAGTTGGCAAATAGACTATTCATTGTATGTTTTATTTATTGAATCCTTTTATAATGTTCAAAAACAACGTAATAGTTAGGGATGCAGGATTCGGTTCGGGATTCAGCCTTTTTCAGCAGGATTCGGATTCGGCTGAATCCTTGTGTCAGGCCGAATCCTAATTTGCATATGTAAATTAAGGGCAGGTAGGGAAATCACGTGACTTTTCGCCACAAAAGAAGATTTTCCTTTCCTACCCATAGTTTCAATATGTAAATTAGGGTTCGGTCCGGTATTCGGCCGAATCTTTCATGAAGGATTCGGGGATTCGGCCGAATCCCAAATAGTGGATTCGGTGCATTCCTAGTAAAAGTTAAGAAAAGGGCTAAACATTAGGTAATGAAAATCAGTGGTGTGTTTAACAGGGGAGCAGTGGGTGCAACTGCCATATTAGCACCCACACTGATGAGAATAAATGTTAAACCAGAGATTAACCTTAACATTAGTTTGAGTATAATGTAGAAGGCAGTATTCTAAGAAAATGTACAACTATTAATCAAAGTCTGTGTCTCTTTTATATGAAATTTAAACTTCTGCCTTACTGACCTTAAAGGGGTGGTTAACTTTTAGTATGTTATAGAACGGCCATATCTAAGCAATTTTTCAATTGGTCTTCATTATTTATTTTTTTATAGTTTATGAATGATTTGCCTTCTTCTCCTGACTCTTTCTAGCTTTCTAAAAACAAATGCAAAGCTACAAATTTATTGTTATTGCTACTTTTTTATTACTCATCGTTCTGTTCCAACCCTCCCCTATTAATATTCTATATTCTCATTCACATCAATGCATGGTTGCTAGGGTAATTTGGAGCCTAGAAACCAGATTGCTGACACTGCAAACTGGAGAGTTGCTGAATAAAAAGCTAAACAACCACAAATAATAGAAAATTAAAACAAAATTAAAATTGTCTCAGAATATCGCTCCCTACATCATCAGATTTATCAAGGGTTGAAGTGAGTTTAAAAATTATTCAAATTTCCGAGTTTATTTTAGTGTAATTCGCCTAGGGAATAGTTAAAATTCGATTTGAGTTTTTAAAAACATTTGAATTTAGAAATTTATCATGTACTGGCGCTTTAAGAATTCAATAAGACTATTCACCACTTTAAACCTGCTGGATTGCTGTTTTTTTAACCTGTTTGGAGACATCCTGAAAATCGAGGGTTTTTTGTGAAAAATTTCAAATCGAATTCAAGATTGCAGGTTGATCCCATTCACCTGAATTTGAAAAATGTAATTTTTTTGAAAAATTTCGATTGGTAGTTTTTTCTCCCCATTTTCATGTTCATGGGAGTTTTTACAAACCTCCATGAACTCGAAATTCCACTCTTGATAAATCTGCCCCTAAAAGTTGACTCAAAGGTGAACAACCCCTTTAACATGTAGCATGTGACATTAACTTTTAATTAACTTTTTCATATGATATTTACAATTCAATTAACTTTTTCATATGATATAGAGAGTGATATTCTGAGATAATTTGCAATTGTTTTTCTCTTTTTTATTAGTGTTTTTTGAGTTATTTAGCTATTTATTCAGCAGCTCTCCAGTTTGTAATTTTAGAATTCTGGTTGCTAGGGTTCAAAGTACCCTAACAACCATGCACTGATTTGGATAAGAGACTGAAATATGAATATGGAAGGCCTGAATAGAAAGATGAGGAATAAATGAAAAAGTAGCAGTTACAATACATTTGTAGCCTTACAGAGCATTTGTTTTTAGATGGGGTCACTGACCCCCATTTAAAAGATGGAGAGAATCAGAAGAAAAAGGCAAATAATGAAAAAATAATAAAGACCAATTGAAAAGTTGCTTAATGGGACCAGAATGCTCGGGACCTGGGGGCTTTCCATAATTTGGATCTTCATACCTTAAGTCGGAGACAGCCTTTCTGTAATTAGGAGCTTTCTGGATAATGGGTTTCCGGATAACGGATCCCATACCTGTAATTCTAGAACATACTAAATGTTAATGTAAAGGTGAACCGCCCCTTTAACGTACTATAAGTTATTAAGTAAAACAGTAAAAATCAAGTTGCTAAATTATGGTCGCACAGCTGGATCACCCACAGCCAATGAAATGCACAAAATTGCCCATGTGCAATTAACCTAATAGTTTTTACAGAGTCGCCCGAAGTTCGCTTGCGAGCATTGGACAGGTGGGATACATTATAATATAATTATATATTACAATATAGCCCCAGACACAGTTAAAGAATAACCAAGTACACAACTACTGAGATTCATTTGACATGCAACTTATCAAAAAACAATTTCTCTCATCAAAGAGCAGATTTACCAACGGTCGAATGTTAGAGTTTATTACCTCGAATGAACTCAAATGACCTTGAAACTCGAATAGTATGTTATTTAAGAAAAAGCTCCAACGAATATTACCGACCCAAAAGCTCGAAACAAAATCGACATGGACAGAACTCAAATCGTGTTTTTTCTATGAAAAATACTTGAATGTAACGAAGGCTATTTAACATCTTCAAAAGGGTCATGGGACCTCTGTCATTGACTTCTACATGAACTCGGCAGGTTTTAGGTGGCGAATAGTCGAATTCCAATTGTTTCAAGGGTCAAGGTATGATACATCTCAAATTCGAATTCAAGTTTGGATAATTCCCAATTCGAAATTTTTGACCAAGAATCCAACTCGAAAATTCGACTTTGAATTTACCATTCGAACCTTAATAAATCTGCTCATATGGGGCAGATTTATCTGCCCCTATGTGTCAGTTACATGCAGTAATTTCTCCATCAGATTTTGGATTGAGTTCCTGTCACTGCTTATATACATAGAGGTGGTCGACTCGTGGGTTTATTCAGAAATGTTACTGGCAGCAGGAAAACACTGGATGAGAAACCTCTGCATGTGACACTAGTCCCCAACCTTTTGTTACCCTTAAGCCACATTTAATTCTAAATAAACGCGGGTCGGCTGTTCTGCGGGGTCACGGGTCGGGCCGCGGGTCTTCTCAAAAGCTATTTACTCATTTTTTATGATCACGTCTACTTCCGATGATGTCACTTCCAGTTTACAATGACAGCACTTCCTGTTGTACTCCCTTTTTTTTGGATCATGTCTACTTCCGATGATGTCACTTCCAGTTTAGAATGACAGCACTTCCTGATTCTTGATGGTCAGCGGGTCGCAGGTGACTTTGGAAATCGAAGTGCCGCGAGTGCACTAGTGCAGGCGATTCTTCATTCAAGAAGACGGAAGGCAGTCGGGGAGATTGTCGCCCCGCAGAAGAGGCGATTAGTCGCCAGACGACTAAATTTCCCCGAATCTGCCCGTCTGCCCTAACCCTTAAGTTAACTTTTAGTATGTTACAGAATGGCAATTTTTCAATTGGTCTTCGTTATTTATTTTTTGTAGTTTGTTTTTAAATTATTTGCCCATCTAAAAACAAATGATCTGTAAAGCTACAATTTTAAAGTTATTGCTACTTATTATTACTCATCTTTCTATGTAGTTCCTCTCCTATTTATATTACAGTCTCTTATTCTAATCAAAGTCGAAAAACACAAATGGTAAAAAATGAAAAGCAATTGCAAAACGTCTCAGAAAATCTCTACATTATACTAAATGTTAACTCAAAGGTGAGACCCGCTTATTTCAGAAAACGACATGGATAATATGTTTGAACTTCAAAGTGAATATTTCTTCAGAGGAGAAGATTAGCACCAGGTATGTTTTCCCACCGGAGATTTATCGTGAGCAAATAATCTTGTCAGTCATTCCCCTAAAACTAATAAAAGCACAACAGGACATTCCCTAAAATTCACTTCAAGGATTTACAGGCGCACTGGCTCAGATAATGATTGAGGTTTTTTTTCTGCCTGGGGATTATTTGCCTGTCACAGAATGGTGATCTTAAATCTACTTGTGATTTATAGCAGAGCTTCTCCAGATATAACATTCAGCCTAGGGGTCTCCCTGGATCTCCCCCTAACTGACCTTCAGACTGGGCCCCCTTAGCTCATAACAAGGTTACAGATATATAGAAACATTGGGGTAACAGTCACCCTGCTATAGTTCCAGGGGTACCCAGGGTACAAATAATCACTCACCCCAAATCTCCCCCTAACTGACCTTCAGACTGGGCCCCCTTAGCTCATAACAAGGTTACAGATATATAGAAATATTGGGTTAACAGTCACCCTGCTATAGTTCCAGGGGTACCCAGGGTACAAATAAACACTCACCCCAAATCTCCCCCTAACTGACCTTCAGACTGGGCCCCCTTAGCTCATAACAAGGTTACAGATATATAGAAACATTGGGGTAACAGTCACCCTGCTATAGTTCCAGGGGTACCCAGGGTACAAATAAACACTCACCCCAAATCTCCCCCTAACTGGCCTTCAGACTGGGTCCCCTTAGCTCATAACAAGGTTACAGATATATAGAAACATTGGGGTGTCACCCTGCTATAGTTCCAGGGGTACCCAGGGTACAAATAAACACTCACCCCAAATCTCCCCCTAACTGACCTTCAGACTGGGCCCCCTTAGCTCATAACAAGGTTACAGATATATAGAAACATTGGGGTGTCACCCTGCTATAGTTCCAGGGGTACCCAGGTTACAAATAAGCACTCACCTCAAATCTCCCCCTAACTACATATACTCAGGGCACAATGTAGAAAAGAGAGGTCCCAGAGCAATGTAGAAAAGCTAGGGCTCCAATTTGATTGAAGAAACATATCTGCAGTCCTCCTTGAATATCCAGCCCCTAGCAGTTGATAAACTACAACTCCCAGCATGCCATGCCAGCAGCAGTGGAATGTTGAGTGGAAGCCGAGAGCTGTAGTTTATCAACGGCTAGGGACTGGTCGTTGATAAACTAACAATTTCTATATAACAAGTAATAATCTGCAATCTGTACTCTGACCAAAGGAACAATCTGGGCAAATGTTTTCTACCCTAAACTCAGTCATTGGTATCAGTATTAGTGTCCTGGCATAACCGAATAATAAAATATCATTTATAGAAGAATGCTAGGAACATAATATTAACCCTTACTTATAATGACAATGGTGCATTTCCCCTTAGGTGTCTGGTGAAGGAGCCACAAAATAATGGATGCTCAACTCTTTTACTCAATAAAAATCAAATAACAGGAATAGTGCAAAGGTAACTCAGTGCAGCTCAAACAACAATAACCAGAAGTAACAGGAACCATGTTTTTCATATAAATAAATGTCTCTCTCAGTGCTCATGTCATACAGGCTACATCGTTCCCCATGGAGTGTATCAGTCCTTTCGGTTGTTCTTCTTACCAGTCACATTGTGCAGAGAGTCCTGGTACACAGAACAGTAGTCCATTTGGGTGAGTGGGCAGAATCGACGGGTGTGAGCGTTATCCCCGGTGGCACCACACTGAGAGCAGACATAATTGCGCAGGATGGGACACACCACCCGGCCTTGATTATCCTTCAGGTTGTGTTTGCTGTACATGCGCATGGACTCTCCATTATGTTTGCAGAAACTGCACCCAGGCTTCTCTGGCTCCAGGGATACTGTAACTTGCTCCTGGGCACGTGCTTCGATGTTTGGTTTTCTCTTTACAAACAGCCTTGTACTGGCCCCTGGGCAGACTCCACTACTTCTTGGCACCTCTTTCTCTGTGCCTCTCCATGGCATCTCTTTCTCTGTGCCACTACATGGTACCTCTTTCTCTGTGCCTCTCCATGGCACCTCTTTCTCTGTGCCGCTCCTTTGCACCTCATTCTCTGTGCTGCTCCATGGCACCTCTTTCTCGGTGCCTCTCCTTGGCACCTCTTTCTCTGTGCCACCCAATGGCATCTCTTTCTCTCTGCCACACCATGGCACCTCTTTCTCAGTGCCTCTCCTTGGCACCTCTTTCTCTGTGCCGCTCCATGGCACCTCTTTCTCTGTGCTGCTCCATGGCATCTCTTTCTCTCTGACTCTCCATGGCACCTCTTTCTCTCTGACTCTCCATGGCATATCATGCTCTCTGCCACTCCTTGGCACTTCTTGTTGTCTTTCATGGATTGGCACCTCTTTCTCTGTGCTGCTCCATGGCACCTCTTTCTCTGTGCTGCTCCATGGCATCTCTTTCTCTCTGACTCTCCATGGCACCTCTTTCTCTCTGACTCTCCATGGCATATCATGCTCTCTGCCACTCCTTGGCACTTCTTGTTGTCTTTCATGGATTGGCACCTCTTTCTCTGTGCCAGTGCTTGGCATCTCAGGATCTCTTGCAGCCCTCTCCTGTGCCATCTGTCTAACAAGAGTATTCAGGCCAAGGCAATCCTTCCACATGTTGAAGTGGTTCATGGTGTCTCCTGCTTTTGGCACAAAGAATCACTAAGCAGAAGTCTTTCTCTGGGGGATCTGCTTCAGTCTAACCCCAGCTTTAGCTCTTTTCTTGTCCCCTCCTCCCATCACCCCTCCCAGAGGGGTAAAACAATTCACTTTCAGCCAGTCAGAGATTAGGACAGACCTGTCTGGAGGTGAGAGACAGTTGGGGGGGGGGGGGTTGGGGGTGAAAGTTACTGAAAACTTTTTAACCTATCTCTGCCAAGTACAAACTGTGTGCAAGCATCCCCCTAATAGTGGGACAATCCATGTTTGCGACCCTTATTATTCATGGTTCTCCTGCAAAATAAAATTATATATATATATATATATATATATATATATATATATATATATATATATATATATATATATATATATATATATATATATATATATATATATATTTATATATATGTTTCTATCTTACCAAATTTTAATGCTGTTGTTGATGGGTGAACTGAATGGCTGCAGGTTTGGCTGAAATAAAGTGTTACTGGTGCCATCTTGTTTCACCATATTGAGCATCTTGTCTGCTTCCCATTCACAACACCTATAGCAGAGATACTCAGCCTACAGCTCCCAGCATCCCCAGCAGCTGACTGGTGAGGTGGGAGAGAACAGGGTAAGATGGGAGACAGCAAGATAAGGAGAGCTGGGTGTACTGTATCAGGGATCCCCAACCTTTAGAACCCATGAACAACATTCAGAAGTAAAAGGAGTTGGGGAGCAACACAAGCATGAAAAATGTTCTTAGGCTGCTAAATAAGTGCTGTGATTGGCCATTTAGTAGCCCCTATGTGGATTGTCAGCCTACATTGAGGCTCTGTTTGGCAGTACATCTGGTTTTTATACAACCAAAACTTGCCTCCAAGCCTGGAATTAAAAAATAAGCTCCTGCTTTGAGGCCACTGGGAGCAACATCCAAGGGGTTGGAGAGCAACATGTTACTCACCAGCTACTGGTTGGGGTCACTGAACTGGATGATACAGGAGACAGAGAATGACATGGTATGAGTATAGTGAGGAAAGGCATGAGGAGCCAATAGGCTGTACTGCTTTAACCCCTGCCTTGCCACACTAGTCCAGACAATACTAATCCTTAACCCTTTCCTTTTAAGAACATGCAGTACTAATCCCATTCAGACTGAATAGTATTAACCTCTAGCACTTTCCCTATTAGCCCCTGTGGACTGCATAAGCCTCTTCATAAACCAGGAAGGTAAAGTTACACTCACTGCCTTCCACTGATTACACTAAAGTTGGCTGTACATAGACATCTTATCAGCACGTGTACTGTGCGCTTGTGTATGGACCGAATTAGTGCATTGGCCACACATGAGCTATAAAAGTACTGACTCAGACCCAGAGCCAGTTAGGGGGAGATTTGGGGTGAGTGCTTATTTGGGCCCTGGGTACCCCTGGAACTATAGCAGGGTGACACCCCAATGTTTCTATATATCTGTAACCTTGTTATGAGCTAAGGGGGCCCAGTCTGAAGGTCAGTTAGGGGGAGATTTGGGGTGAGTGCTTATTTGTACCCTGGGTACCCCTGGAACTATAGCAGGGTGACTGTTACCCCAATGTTTCTATATATCTGTAACCTTGTTATGAGCTAAGGGGCCCAGCCTGAAGGTCAGTTAGGGTGAGATTTGGGGTGAGTGTTTATTTGTGTCCTGGGTACCCCTGGAACTATAGCAGGGTGACTGTTACCCCAATGTTTCTATATATCTGTAACCTTGTTATGAGCTAAGGGGGCCCAGTCTGAAGGTCAGTTAGGGGGAGATTTGGGGTGAGTGCTTATTTGTACCCTGGGTACCCCTGGAACTATAGCAGGGTGACTGTTACCCCAATGTTTCTATATATCTGTAACCTTGTTATGAGCTAAGGGGGCCCAGCCTGAAGGTCAATTAGGGGGAGATTTGGGGTGAGTGCTTATTTGTACCCTTGGTACCCCTGGAACTATAGCAGGGTGACTGTTACCCCAATGTTTTATATATCTGTAACCTTGTTATGAGCTAAGGGGGGCCAGTCTGAAGGTCAGTTAGGGGGAGATTTGGGGTGAGTGCTTATTTGTACCCTGGGTACCCCTGGAACTATAGCAGGGTGACTGTTACCCCAATGTTTCTATATATCTGTAACCTTGTTATGAGCTAAGGGGGCCCAGCCTGAAGGTCAATTAGGGGGAGATTTGGGGTGAGTGCTTATTTGTACCCTTGGTACCCCTGGAACTATAGCAGGGTGACTGTTACCCCAATGTTTTATATATCTGTAACCTTGTTATGAGCTAAGGGGGGCCAGTCTGAAGGTCAGTTAGGGGGAGATTTGGGGTGAGTGCTTATTTGTACCCTGGGTACCCCTGGAACTATAGCAGGGTGACTGTTACCCCAATGTTTCTATATATTTGTAACCTTGTTATGAGCTAAGGGGGCCCAGCCTGAAGGTCAGTTAGGGAGAGATTTGGGATGAGTGTTTATTTGTACCCTGGGTACCCCTGGAACTATAGCAGGGTGACTGTTACCCCAATGTTTCTATATACAGTATCTGTAATCTGTCTCCCTCCAGTCTAACCCCAGTTTCACCTCTGGGTTCTTGCTCCCCCACAATTACCCATGTTTTCTCTTCCCAGACAGGGAGTCAGGGCTAAAGAAATACATTTTCAGCCAGTCACACCCAGAGTAGGTAAATAGTGGGGGGGGGGGGAGGTTATCTTATCTTTGGCAGGTGCATTCTGATATATTCTATATTGTCTATGAGAAGTTCCCCACAATAGGAATTACAAGGCTGATATCCATGTTGTGAACTTTATGGTTATTCTGCAAACTGCAAATAAATTAACACAGTATATTATATATATATTTACATAGATACATACCAATATTTAACACACTGAATACGTGCACATTTGTTACCAATATTTAATTCACAGGGGATAGTGGTAGTGCTGGGGGGCCCGGGGCCAAACAGATTTAGCGCGACCCCTGTATTTCTTTAAACTAGGTCTGTGCACCTTATGGTTTAATTATAAAGACAGGAGCAGTTAATGTCCGGTAGAGTGAGCCCACATGCAGGGAATCTGCGAGCCGGTGTGTCCAAGAAAACCGATCTGGCCGCGGCATGCAGACAATTCAAAAAATTGGAAATGGACTCCACCCGATAAGATGACAACCACGTGGAAACCAGCGTATTAAAAATGTAAATACTTTATTGAACATCGCTTTAAAATCACAAGCGGGCAGGGGATGTGCACTCGACGCGTTTCGTCACCATTGTGTCACTTCATCAGAAGCATGGGTGCCCTCTACCGGGCTCACTCTTTAAAATAGCACATATCATTAAAATCATGGAGGAACACGTGATTAAAAAAATCACGTAAACGTGCACTCGCACAAGATATAGTGAATAAAGTACCCCCTCTTGTAAAATATAAGGATATTATAAGTTACCGAGGAGTTTCATGACCATATAAAAGTACGAGGAGTCTGTAGAGAAAGAGTAGTCAGCCCACGGATTCTCGATATTCTTTAAGGATGGTGCACGTTCTGCAATGGCCACTTCCCATTGGCAAACAATACTGTGTAGAAATTGAACAGCACCATCAATGCTTGAATAGTTTAAAAAGCCTTTATTTGTGCTTTTGTGGGCATCACCGCAACGTTTCAGGCCATGCGGCCTTTTATCAAGCTTACTGACAAATTCTAAGTACAACAATTTATACCCTTAAACACCATCTAGTGGTCAATATAGTGAACAAAATATTTTATCAAAAAAGACAAAAAACAGGACCAATTGCAATAATCAATAAAATAGTGTCATTTAACAATTACGTCAATCAAGTGATATCAATAGATAGAAGCTTGACACGATAAAAAACCATCACATAGTGCATCTGTAAAAAGATAAAGACATAGATCATAATTAAAAGACCGGATAATTAATTTGATATAAAGTTAAAAAAAGCCAAACATGATCATCTAAAAATGGGACCTAGATCATATTCTTTATTCAATCCCCATGGCTCTAAAGTTTCCAATTTTCTAATCCAAAATGCTTCTCGGTATAATAGATCCTTATGCCTATTACCTCCTCGTTGTTTCGTTTCCACTGTCTCTAACACTTGGAATTTCAATTGGTTCACTCTATGAGAGTGCTCAATAAAGTGGCCTGCTACTGCTTGGTCTCTCTTTCCGGTATTTATAGCTGATTTATGTTCTCTCATGCGTTCACGAACTGTTCTCTTGGTCTGGCCCACATATGCAAGCCCACAAGGGCATTTAATTATATATATGGCACACATTGAACTACAGGAGTATCGATCTTTGATCTTTATGGGATAACCTTTCCTAGGGTGAAAAACGACTTCTCCCTGTTGTACATTAGAGCAACAGTTGCAGTTATAACAGGGAAAGGTCCCTACTTTGCTATTCCTGCATTCATTACTTTGTCTCATATCAGTATGGACTAGCATAGAGCCTAAAGATCTCCCCTTTTTGTAGGCTATTATTGGAGGTCTAGTGAACGCATTGATTTGAGGTAGATTATTTTTTATAAGCGGCCAATGATGACGTAAAATATTAGCAACCTGTTTACTTAAAGTATTGTATTGAGTGACAAAAGTGACATTATTCTCTCTGTTTTTCGGTTTACCTTTTAACAATTCCATTCTATTTTGATTTTGAATTTCAGTCAATTGTATCTTAAGGAGGTTATCTGGATATTCTCTTTCACGAAATTTATTGCACATCTCATCCAACCTTTTTTCCACTATGTCTTCAGACGAGACTATACGTTTAACTCTGCTTAATTGTGATTTCGGCAGAGCTTTTTTTAGTTGTGGTGGATGGAAGGATTTAAAGTGTAGCAACAAATTACGATCAGTGGGTTTTACATATAAATCAGTTAGTAAACCCCCTTCAGATTTATATATTTTAGTATCCAAAAAAGGAATTTCATCCGGATGTGAGTTTAGTGTTCACAGAGGGAAAAAGAAAACTAACGGACCATTTACAAGGCTTTCGCATGGAGCTGCAAGCACGCAAACGTACCAAGTTTCAACGCGATGCGGCTGATTATGAGGAAGGTACAGTGTACCGATGGGAAACTAACCGCAATGATCGAGGAGGCTTCCAAGGGAGGGACCCACGAGGATTCCGGAATAAACCAAGGGAGACGCGAAGAGCGCGTGCATCGACTGAAACCTCCGACTCGCAAGACACCTCGCTTCCTTTTTTAGGTGGATCGCAAAGTTCACTCACGGCAGACCCAGAAGATACAAACGAGGGGGCCGCAAGCACCACAAGAAACAAGCAACACCGACAATACAAACGTCGACGGATGCGGTGGTGAACATCTCCAATAAGGCACTTACAGACATTGAACTGCAGGTATTGCATAAAGGACTGTCCTTTAGCTTGGTGAATAAACCCGATTTCTTTAAACTGGATTTAGAATTGTTTAGACTTTTCAGGACACTAAGATTGAAGGCCCAATTCGATAACAAAAAAGATGTGGGAGTTGTAGTTCATTCCATAAATACTTTCTGTGGGGATCTGTTAGATCTTAAACCCTTAAGTACATATATGCCTAAATGTGACAATGTTTTTGTGGAAGCATATATTAAACATGTAACCAGGGAAATCAGGATGTTAGAGGATAAATATCGCAGAGGTGATATACATGTACTCCCTAATAATCTAAATAAATTGGAGTATCAGGCACTATTAGATTTAATGGGCAATACAGAGATCATCATTAAATCTGCGGATAAAGGGGGAGCACTTGTTATTATGAATAGGGAGGATTATGCTGCTGAAATAAAACGCCAATTGGAAGATAACACCACATATCTGAAATTAAGAAATAATCCGCTAATTGGGATTCAAACAAAAATTAAAAATTTGGTCGATGAAGCTAATCAATTAATGATCATAGATGGAAAATTGGCAGTTTTTTTGCAGCAACAATTTCCTTTAACACCTTTGTTTTACGTACTCCCCAAAATCCATAAAAACTTGGAACATCCCCCAGGGAGACCTATAGTGTCCTGTATAGATTCTGTTTTGTCACCTATTGCTATTTTCGTTGATAAGATCATTAGACCATATGTGGAAGCCCACAAATCATATGTTAAAGACACCAGTGATTTCCTAAATAAAATATCTGTTTTTTCTAAGGACATGGAGGGAGTATGGTTGGTGACTCTAGATGTAGAGAGTCTCTACACCTCCATCCCACATGATGGAGGTGTTGAGGCTGTCTCATTGGAGCTACTAAAAGACGAAAGTCTAGATGGATCCCAAAAAAAATTTGTGATCCAATGTTTGGAACTCCTCCTACATAACAATTACTTCCAATTCGATGAAGAATTTTATATGCAAATACGTGGTACGGAAATGGGGTCTAACGTGGCCCCCGCCTACGCAAACATATTCATGAACCAATTTGAGACAAAATTTGTATATGTACATGAATTATTTAAAATATACTGCAAGAAATGGATGCGTTATATCGATGACGTGTTTGCGTTATGGGCGGGGCCACGTTGGACCCTTGAACTATTTGTTCAGGAAATCAATAATGCATTACCCTGTATAAGGTTTACCTTAAACTCACATCCGGATGAAATTCCTTTTTTGGATACTAAAATATATAAATCTGAAGGGGGTTTACTAACTGATTTATATGTAAAACCCACTAATTTGTTGCTACACTTTAAATCCTTCCATCCACCACAACTAAAAAAAGCTCTGCCGAAATCACAATTAAGCAGAGTTAAACGTATAGTCTCGTCTGAAGACATAGTGGAAAAAAGGTTGGATGAGATGTGCAATAAATTTCGTGAAAGAGAATATCCAGATAACCTCCTTAAGATACAATTGACTGAAATTCAAAATCAAAATAGAATGGAAATGTTAAAAGGTAAACCGAAAAACAGAGAGAATAATGTCACTTTTGTCACTCAATACAATACTTTAAGTAAACAGGTTGCTAATATTTTACGTCATCATTGGCCGCTTATAAAAAATAATCTACCTCAAATCAATGCGTTCACTAGACCTTTAGGCTCTATGCTAGTCCATACTGATATGAGACAAAGTAATGAATGCAGGAATAGCAAAGTAGGGACCTTTCCCTGTTATAACTGCAACTGTTGCTCTAATGTTCAACAGGGAGAAGTCGTTTTTCACCCTAGGAAAGGTTATCCCATAAAGATCAAAGATCGATACTCCTGTAGTTCAATGTGTGCCATATATATAATTAAATGCCCTTGTGGGCTTGCATATGTGGGCCAGACCAAGAGAACAGTTTGTGAACGCATGAGAGAACTTAAATCAGCTATAAATACCGGAAAGAGAGACCAAGCAGTAGCAGGCCACTTTATTGAGCACTCTCATAGAGTGAACCAATTGAAATTCCAAGTGTTAGAGACAGTGGAAACGAAACAACGAGGAGGTAATAGGCATAAGGATCTATTATACCGAGAAGCATTTTGGATTAGAAAATTGGAAACTTTAGAGCCATGGGGATTGAATAAAGAATATGATCTAGGTCCCATTTTTAGATGATCATGTTTGGCTTTTTTTAACTTTATATCAAATTAATTATCCGGTCTTTTAATTATGATCTATGTCTTTATCTTTTTACAGATGCACTATGTGATGGTTTTTTATCGTGTCAAGCTTCTATCTATTGATATCACTTGATTGACGTAATTGTTAAATGACACTATTTTATTGATTATTGCAATTGGTCCTGTTTTTTGTCTTTTTTGATAAAATATTTTGTTCACTATATTGACCACTAGATGGTGTTTAAGGGTATAAATTGTTGTACTTAGAATTTGTCAGTAAGCTTGATAAAAGGCCGCATGGCCTGAAACGTTGCGGTGATGCCCACAAAAGCACAAATAAAGGCTATTTAAACTATTCAAGCATTGATGGTGCTGTTCAATTTCTACACATATAAAAGTACGAGGCCGAAGGCCGAGTGTTTTTATACAGGTCATGTAACTCCGAGGTAACTTCTAATATCCTCATATTTTGCAACTGGGGGAACTTTATTTATTATAATACACAAATTTCAATGAGTCATGTGACAGAAATGACATCAGAACTCACCGTTTATAACTGATGACATCAGAACTCACCGTTTATAAGGATATAATTTACAGGATATTCATGGCTTTTGTGTATTATAAGGAAATATCGTGTATCCATTAGTTTAAAGGGATACTGTCATGAGAAAAAATGTTTTTTTAAAATGAATCAGTTAATAGTGCTGCTCCAGCAGAATTCTGCACTGAAACCCATTTCTCAAAAGAGCAAACAGATTTTTTTTGTATTCAATTTTGAAATCTGACATGGGGCTAGACATATTGTCAATTTCCCAGCTGCCCCTGGTCATGTGACTTGTGCTCTGATAACCTTCAATCACTCTTTACTGCTGTACTGCAAGTTGGAGTGATATCACCCCCTCCCTTTTCCCCCCAGCAGCCTAACAACAGAACAATGGGAAGGTAACCAGATAGCAGCTCCCTAACACAAGATAACAGCTGCCTGGTAGATCTAAGAACAACACTCAATAGTAAAAACCCATGTCCCACTGAGACACATTCAGTTACATTGAGAAGGAAAAACAGCAGCCTGCCAGAAAGCATTTCTCTCCTAAAGTGCAGGCACAAGTCACATGACTGGGGCAGCTGGGAAATTGACAATATGTCTAGCCCCATGTCAGATTTCAAAATTGAATATAAAAAAAATGTATTTGCTCTTTTGAGAAATGGATTTCAGTGCAGAATTCTGCTGGAGCAACACTATTAACTGTTTTCTGATGACAGGATCCCTATAAGCTCATAGTTAAACTGTCATGCAGTCCACTTAAACAAAATGTATCAAAGCAAGAGTCAATCGAGAATGTCACAATATATCAAAATTACAATGTATCAACATAACTAGATAACTGAAAAACGGGCAAAAGAAAGAAAATGAAAAGTAAAAAGGTATATATATATATATATATATGTATGTAAGACAAAACTGAAAAAAGTAAATATCATTTGAATGTTCTTACAATGATGATAGAGTCTATACATATGTAAATCATGGAAAAAAGCGGAAAATCATTTGATCATAGAGCCCAATCAAAATAAGTATAATATCACCAATTAACGAAAGAGAGGGAAAGTGAAAGGAAACAGAGGAGGAAATATAAGAGAGAGAAAAGGAAAGAAACAGGGGGCATTTAGAGAAAGGAGCACAAGACAGAGCAAATTAGCTGCAGATAGTCTATTCACATCTCTAACGGTCAATGAAGCAATTTAGCTCCCATTCCCTATTAAGCCCATTTGGAGCAACAGTACCCAGCCTGTATATCCACATGGCTTCTTTCCTAAGAAGTGGTAGATCAATGTTGCCCTTATGGCTTTCAGCTGTTATTGTACTACAACTCCCAGCACCCCCCAAACATCCTTTCTAACAGCAACAGATGCAAGTTGGGTCGCACAGACATAAAACTATTGCCTTAAGGTTGCCGTTGGCAAAACCAGACAGAGGGGACAAGACAATGACATCAGGGGGTGGGACTGTGATGTCAGGGGTGGCCAGTGATGTTTGGGGACGGCATTGTGTCGTAGGGGGCGGGGCTATGATGTCACAGGGACGCAAATGCTGAAACCTAGACAAGCTGCTGGTATGTGAGGCCACATTCTATATGGACCCAGGCTATTTGCCCTTATTTTCACTCCCTACAGACAACCCTGAGGCCAATGACATATTCTGAGCCAATGTATTTGAGCCAGTGGAGAAACGCTTCATATTCCTCTCTACTGTCTGCCATTCATATACATGGGAGCTGCCTGACACCACCAGTAACCAGTGGTTTCCCGCCCCATTTATGGAATGAAAACCACTAGCAGTGAAATTATCTTACTGCCACCATCTTACCCTTCTGTTACCAACTTGTCTTGAGCATCATAATCCCTCAGAGCCCATTCTTTTATTAAAGGAGAAGCTTAATTTAAGAAGTAGCTACAAATGTTGGACATGATGTTTTGTGCTTCTGTACCAGCCCAAGGCAACCACAGCCCTTTAGCAGTAAAGATCTGTGTCTCCAAAGATGCCCCAGTAGCTCCCCATCTTCTTTTCTGCTGATTCACTGCACATGCTCTGTGCTGCTGTCACTTACTGAGCTTAGGGACCCACTCACAATATACAGTACACATAGAATAGAAATGTCACAATATAAGGCTGATTAGTAATTAATACACATAATTACTACATGGCAGCACAGAAACCAGTGCAATTAGCATCAGAATTGAATAATCAGCAAACCTGTAGCATCAGCTTATATTACAGCCAGGGAAGCTCATTTTCTGCTGGATAATTAGTGACGAGCCCTAAGCTTAGCTTCTCAACAGCCAATCAGAGCCCACTGAGCATGTGAGTGTCACAGACACTTTCCAAGATGGTGACCCCCTGTGACAAGTTTGAAGTCCTGGATCGGAGGGTAAGTTGGTCAGGTTGGGTAGCAGTTAAGTGGGGGAAATTTGCAGGCCTGGGTCTAACTAAATGGACCCCCGCAGGTCTCTAGTATCTGGTTTCAACAACTTTGGCAAAATGGTTCCCATCCTCATCATCCCTTTGTTTTAGAAACTGTGGTCATCCGGGATCTTTCATATATTGGGAGTGCCCAAAAGATTTTGGATATGAACAGGGCCACCGTCAGAAATCACTGGGCCCTGTATGGCAAATTTTCTGGGTCCCTTGGTTCCTGCCTACCTTTAAGCTCCACCCCATTTGTCGACCACTCCACAGTAAAAAGGTCACACAGACTTCAGAGATAAAACTGTCATGGGAATATGAATTTCAATATGAATCAGTTAATAGTGCTGCTCCAGCAGAATTCTGCACTGAAATCCATTTCTCAAAAGAGCAAACAGATTTTTTTATATTCAATTTTGAAATCTGACATGGGGCTAGACATATTGTCAATTTCCCAGCTGCCTCAAGTCATGTGACTCGTGCTCTGATAAACTTCAATCACTCTTTTCTGCTGTACTGCAAGTTGGAGTGATATCACCCCCTCCCTTTTCCCCCCCAGCAGCCAAACAAAAGAACAATGGGAAGGTAACCAGATAACAGCTCCCTAACACAAGATAACAGCTGCCTGGTAGATCTAAGAACAACACTCAATAGTAAAAACCCATGTCCCCCCAGAAGGCAAGACCTGTGTGGTCCTGTTGGATGCCTCTTTGGGGGAACAGTGCTCTTCCACACTTGCAGGATCTGCCGGATATCAGCAGCTGGGCCAGTCGGGGGGTTAAAACCTTGAACAATATTGTGGTCAATGGGGAATTGCAGCAGTTCCAAAGCCTACAGGGCACTTACCACTTGCCACATTCCATGTTTTTCCGATACCTTCAGCTCAGGCATGCCTTTACCACCCAATTCCCCACTAGACCCATTACACTGGTTGAGACTACTTTAGAGGTTTATCTGAGGAAGGTGGACCTACGGAAACCTACCTCCCGGTTTTATGTCATACTAGAACAGGCTAGTCCAGATCCTCTCACGAAGATTAGGGATAAGTGGGCTGAGGATATTCCGGGCCTGGACGAGGAGATGTGGACTGATGCGCTGAAGCAGGTCCCAGATATCACCATATCAGTTAGAGACAGGTATATACAAACCAAGTTTCTAAACAGAGTATACCTTACACCGTATAGACTGGCGAAAATATATCCTATGGTTTCGGACCAATGCAACAAATGCAGCCAGGAGGTAGGCACTGTTATGCATGTTTTCTGGGATTGCCCGAGGATTCAGGGGTTCTGGGAAGAGGTTCTGCAGCACATCTCTCTAGTCTTGGATGTCCCGAGTTTTAGGACCCCCTTAGTCTGTCTCTTGGGCATTATGGATGATCTGGGTTTGAAAGCTGTAGTCAAACTGTGCTACTTACAGCTTTTGTTTTATGCTAAAAAATCTATTCTTCTACATTGGAAATCAGTGGACCCCCCGACCGTTACCTTCTGGAGGAGACAGGTTAATATTATCCTCCCTTACCAGAAATTGGTCTATGTTGCTAGGGGTTGCCCCAAGAAGTTCGAGGGCATTTGGGGAGCTTGGTTGGAATACGAGGAGAAGCGCTAGGATTGTATTGCTTTTGTGACGAGGTTCTGACTGCTGGTTCTACTTTCACTATGTATGTCCTGTTATTATTTTCGTGTGTGTATGTATGTTTGTTTTGAAAATGCAAAAATAAAAACTTTTAAAAAAAAAAAAAAAAAACCCATGTCCCACTGAGACACATTCAGTTACATTGAGAAGGAAAAACAGCAGCCTGCCAGAAAGCATTTCTTTCCTAAAGTGCAGGCACAAGTCACATGACTGGGGGCAGCTGGGAAATTGACAAAATGTATAGCCCCATGTCAGATTTCAAAATTGAATAAAAAAAAACTGTTTGCTCTTTTGAGAAATGGATTTCAGTGCAGAATTCTGCTGGAGTAGCTCTATTAACTGATTCATTTTGGAAAAAAAAAATTTCCCATGACAGTATCCCTTTAAAGGGCTTGTTGACCTTTAAATTAACTGTTAGTATGGTGTAGAGAATTATAGTCTGGGACAATTTTCAGTTGGTTTTAATTTGTTATTATTTGTAGTTTTTTTTTAGAGTTATTTAGCTTTTTATTCAGCAGCTCTCCAGTTTGCAATTTCAGCAATCTAGTTACTATGGGCCAAATTCCCCTAGCAACCATGCAATCATTTGAATAAGAGACTGGAATATGAATAGGAGAGGCCTGAATAGAAAGATGAGTAATAAAAAGTAACAATAACAATACATTTGTAGCCTTACAGAGCATTTGTTTTTTAGATGGGGTCAGAGACCTTTGAAAGCTGGAAAGAGTCAGAAGAAGAAGAAGAAGAAGAAGGCAAATAATTCAGAAATGATAGACAAGTAAAAATAAAGGCTAATAAATAGTGATGGGCGAATATGTCCTGAAAAATTTGCAAACGCATTGAAGTCACGCAAAAAAAAAATTGACGTGCGGCAATTTCAACGCCCGCGATAATTTTTTATACCAACACCTATTTTGTCCAAATGCAATGGGCGTCCAAATTATTTTGAAGCGCGACAATTTATATGCACGTAACTATTCGACGGCGGTGAAAGGTGGAAATTCACCTTGAAGTCGCGCCTGGACAATTTATTCGCCCATCCCTACCAATAAAATGTTGCTTATAATTATCGATTCTATTACTTACTAAAAGCTAACTTACAGGTGAACCACCCTGTTAATAATTCTGCTTTGTCATAAGACACAGGAATAAATAGTAAATCAGAAACTTGTCATTGCCCCTGTGGGATGGGAAATGTCCAGCGACTGCATTTTCCTGGTATGCGCAGTGTTGGAAAATGTAAAAAAAAATGCTGCTAATTCTATCAATAGGGAAGAGCTGTAATATATATATATATATAATACACAAAAGCCATGAATATCCTGTAAATTATATCCTTATAAACGGTGAGTTCTGATGTCATCAGTTATAAACGGTGAGTTCTGATGTCATTTCTGTCACATGACTCACTGAAACTTGTGTATTATAATAAATAAAGTCCCCCCAGTTGTAAAATATGAGGATATTAGAAGTTACCTCGGAGTTTCATGACCGGTATAAAAACACTCGGCCTTCACCTCGTACTTTTATATGGTCATGAAACTCCTCGGTAACTTATAATATCCTTATATTTTACAATATAATATGGGCGTGGATGGTTGGCTCCCCCACACGGGCTCAGGGGGCAATATACAGGATATATATATAGTGAATAAAGTACCCCCTCTTATAAAATATAAGGATATTATAAGTTACCGAGGAGTTTCATGACCATATAAAAGTACGAGGCCGAAGGCCGAGTGTTTTTATACAGGTCATGGAACTCCGAGGTAACTTCTAATATCCTCATATTTTGCAACTGGGGGAACTTTATTTATTATAATACACAAGTTTCAGTGAGTCATGTGACAGAAATGACATCAGAACTCACCGTTTATAACTGATGACATCAGAACTCACCGTTTATAAGGATATAATTTACAGGATATTCATGGCTTTTGTGTATTATATATATACTTGAACAAAAAACCAGCACCAAAGGACTTTTTGTGCAAAAAACTTCTGTATTAGTTACATTGTGTGTAAAACCGCCATTTCGGTCCCTTTTGGGGGTGCAGAGCCCTAATGAATCAACAACTGCCCCCCAAAAATTCCAGTGAAAACAACATGCACATGATGTACGGTAGGTGAAATTCATAGAGAACAAATACAAGTGCTATTTTACTTGTACTTAGGCATAAGCTGTGCCTGTCAATGCCACTGGCCTGAGCTGCAGAAGAGAGAGAATCCACTTGGGTTGTAAAGGCAGGGAGAGAGAAGCAGAGCTAATGCTCCATGTGACCAGACCAAGTTAACTTTTTGTATATTATAGAATGACCAATTCTAACAAACTTTCCAATTAGTATTCATTATTTATTTTTTAATATTTTTTTAAATTATTTGCCTTCTTCTTCCGAGTCTTTTTTCATCTTTGAAATGGGGGATCACCGACCTCAGCTAAAAACAATTATTCCAGAAAACTACAAATGTATTGTTATTGTGGCTTTATTTTGAATATATATATATATATATATATCCTGTATATTGCCCCCTGAGCCCGTGTGGGGGAGCCAACCATCCACGCCCAGCCTGGCAATCTGTGAGTTCTGGAAATGCCAGAGGGGCTGCTGTGAGGTCCCATAGACAGTCAGTATTTAGTGGGCTGGTGGAGGACTATTTGGGCCTCTATGTACTTGTAATGTCAGGGACTATTTCAACTCCCAGTCCAGACCTGCAGTCTCCAGTCTGGTTTGTATGAGATTTGGGAAACATGATATCATACCTCCCAACATTTTGGAAATAAAAAGAGGGACAAATAATTTTGACCACGCCCATTTTGTGGCCACACCCCCTAATTACCATGCTAACTTTAAAAAATTTGGCAGGTTATAAAAGGTTGAACATATCTAGATTTAGATTCTAGCTGGCGGGAAGGCTTATCAGGGAGATTAGTCGCCCGAAGAAGAGGCGATTAGTCGCCAGGTGACTAAATCTCCCAAATCATCGCATCTGTCTCTGCCCTTGAGATGTGAGTTTACCCACGGGTTGGTTGGGTTCAGGCCAACCTCGCACCTCCCTGTGCTCAAGCTCTTCCTTCTGCTCTCCCTGCCTGACACCTTCAACTGACGTCTTCCGGCTTTAGAGCCACGCACCTGCTCGCCCCACCCCTTTTGTGACATCATCGGCGGGGCTGGGCGCAGGTCTATAAAGCCAGAAGTTGGAAGTCGGGCGCAGGTGGAGGGAGGGCGGGTTAGGATCACATCACTAGTGAGTCTAACTTCTCCCAAGGGACCTCCTTATCTACAATTGTTACAATTACTTATTTGCTTATCTCAAAATTGTTACAAAGTATCTTAGTTGCACCTGGTGGCTGTTGTTTCTTTTTCTGGCTGTTCAGTGCAGAGAAAGTGGGGACTTTTCAGTACAAACGCGGGACTGTGGGTTGAGCTGTCAAAAGCGGGACTGTCCCTCTGAAAATGGGGCAGTTGGGAGGTATGTGATGCCTGTTCTTCCTGCTGTGGATACAATGTATCAGGGTCTTCCTATTACAACTAACATTTAGTATGAAGCAGCCTCCGATATTCTGAGACACTTGGTTTTGGTTGCTAGGGTAAGTGGTTAGCAACCCCATGAGGTCAACCGCTACATTAAAAATAACAGAAATGAGTTTTGCCCAGGTGTTGGCCCCATTCTACTTAACTAGCAGGACCTGCCATCCAGGGAGCCCAAACAAGCGATGGACTAGTGACTGAGCCCAGGGCCGCCAATAGAAATCACAGGGCCCCGTACAACATTTTGGGGGGCCCTGCCCACCCCAGCCCCACACCACAATTAAAAGACCACACAGACATCAGCGCTAAAAACTATAAACACAAGTTAGAAAAAGCCAATGATGGTGAGGGCCCCCATATAAGTCAAAAAAACTGTTGTGCCAGAGCCCCCCATAAAAGTTTTTTTTAATAAAAACATTGGTGCCAGGGCCCCCCTTACAAGTTAAAAAGAAACATTCGGGCCACAGAGAATATTTTTTTTAAAAAAACATTTATGGCAGGGGCCTGTAGAGTATTAAAATAATACATTGGTGACCAGGGTTTTAATAAAATAAAAAAACACACATTGGTGTTCAGTAGAATTGAACTCGTGGCTTTGTGGCGTCGACTTCGGCTCCTTTCATGACTCCGGGTCTTTTCACGGCTTGGGTCTTCGCTGGGTTGCCACCTTTTCTGAAAAAAATACCGGCCGACTAGGAATGCACCAAATCTAGGAATCAGTTTGAGATTCTGGCTTTTTCAGCAGGATTCCATCAAATCCAAATGCCTGGAGGAACCGAATCCAAGAAATGACGTGACGCACAAAAAAGGAAGTCAAAATTTTTTTAGCTCTGCGCTGCGCGTGTGGTTCACTTTTCCCTTTTGTTTCCCTAATTTACATATGCAAATGAGGGTTCGGTTCGGTATTCAACCACATTTTTCACAAAGGATTTGGGTTTCATCCGAATCCTAAAATAATGGATCCCTAGATCTAACTCCTGCATATTCCATGCCTCCCAACATTTTGGAAATAGAAAGAGGGACAAAAAGTTTTGCTGCGCACATTTTTGACCACGCCTATTTATGGCCACACCCCCTACTTACCATTTTCATTTTATAAAATTTGGCAGGTTATGAAAGTTTGAAGACATTTCTGTGGTTTTTATGTTATTACAGTTTTGCTATTGAAGGTGAATTGCCCTTTAAGCTAAAAATATACAAACAAACAAAAAAGGATTTTTAGATGAACTTTCCCTTGCCGATCCTCGCACAGTCTCTCAGCTGCAGTCAAAATCTCCAAAAATGATGTATGGATCATCGCCTATGGCAATAGAGAAAAAAACAAAAATAGTGCGGTATAGTTAAATATTGCGGCAGCACCCGGTGCCGGGATCTATTTCTAGGTGTAGTTCCCCTTTAATCTTCCGATATAATGCCCGTAGTATTAGCAGATCTCCGTTCCCTTTTGGGTCAGCTCACGTTTCCCAATGTGGAAGATACAAACCCAGGATAGTGTAATACCGTTTATTTAAAAAAGATTTTGAAAACAAATTTAACATTTGTTCGAAGTATATTACACATGTAGCATACAGATTCCACAGACTTTTCTTCTCCTTGAGGTGCCCTTTAAGCTGCAAGTCACAGTTTCCCCAAGAGACCTGCTTATCTTAAATAGTTACAATTGTATCTTGGCTTATCTTAAATTGTTACAAAAGTGCATCTGCCACATATTATGGGCTCTCTGCCAAAAGCCAATTAAGTTAGAAACGTTGTTTCTTTTTCTGGCAGTTTAGTGCAGAAGATCAAAGAGAATGTTGGGACATTTCAATAACAATCCTGGACTGGGGGTTAAGCTGTCAAAATCGGGCTGTCCCTAGAAAAACGGGACTGCCCAGGCTTTTGGTGCCCTGGGAAAAGCTTTGGCAGAACCTGGGTAAAAGGGACTGTCCCTAGCCGTGGGGTTAAGGAGAGTGTGAAAACCCTTGCCTGTGCCTTTTGTGCTGGGGGTTTGGGGATGATGGGGCTGACCCTAGCTTCGGTGAAGGTGACCCCTTAACTGGCCTTCATTTTTTCTGTTTTTTTATAGTTTCTGAATTATTTCCAGCTTTCAAATGGGGGTCAATGACCCCATCTAAAAAACAAATGCTCTGTAAGGCTACAAATATATTGTTATTACTACTTTTTATTACTCATCTTTCTATTCAGTCCCTCTCCTATTCATATTCCAGTCTTTTATTCAAATCAATGCACAGTTGCTAGGGTAATTTGGACCCTAGCAACCAGAAGGCTGAAACTGCAAACTGGAGAGCCGCTGAATAAAAAGCTAAATAACCCGAAAACCACAAATAATAAAAAATGAAAACAAATTGCAAATTGTCTCAGAATATCAATCTCTACATCACACTAACAGTTAATTTAATTAAAGGCGAACAACCCCTTTAAGGACTGAAGTGCGGATTGAGACTTGGGATACAGCTCCTTATTATAAATTGCATTATGCCATTAATCACTGGATTATTCAGTAAATGATCTTTATTCTTTATGATCCTCTGCACCAGACAAGTATTGGCTCAGGATGAAATAAAGCAAGGGCTCCCCCTGTGGCCATATATATGTGATGCACTCTCTATCCATGAGCTGAACTGGAGGCAGGGTTACATTGTATACTTGGGGGCCCATTTACTTAGCTCGAGTGAAGGAATAGAGGAAAAAAACTTCGAATTTCGAATGTTTTTTTTTTTGCTACTTCGACCATTGAATGGGCTACTTCGACCTTCAACTTCGACCTAAAAATCGTTCGACTATTCGACCATTTGATAGTCGAAGTACTGTCTCTTTAAGAAAAAACTTCGACCCCCTAGTTCGCCACCTAAAAGCTACCGAAGTCAATGTTAGCCTATGGGGAAGGTCCCCATAGGCTTTGCTAGCATTTTTTGGTCAAAGAAAAATCGTTCGATCGATGGATTAAAATCCTTCGAATCGAACGATTTGAAGGATTTAATCGTTCGATCGGACGAATAGCGCTAAATCCTTCAACTTCGATATTCAAAGTCGAAGGATTTAACTTTGACAGTCGAATATCGAGGGTTAATTAACCCTCGATATTCGACCTTAAGTAAATTTGCCCCTTAAATACTTATGATTTTGTTTCTGTGCCTTCAATAGACTCAATAGAATCTTCACACACACCAGCCCCCACCCCATGACTAACTCTTCTGACTCATTCCCTGTTTAGAATCCCATGACTTTGAGCAGTTATTTTCCACCTTAATTCCCCCCTATCAACCGACAATTTCCACTTCCCTGCGAATAGGAATGATGTGTATCCATATGGCCACCCGTCTCACTAATACTCCTGTATCTCAAACGTAAGTGGAGAAAGAGGGAATTTAGAGCCCCTGTTCTAAATGAAAGGTTTGATTAATTAAAATAAATATTATCTCTTAGGGGAATTTAGCTGCCGTTCATAAATGGTCCAGAATTAATGGAATATTACCCCCAGTCCCCAGGGCACAAATCACCACTTATAGCAAAAAATATTCTGTAGTTCAAAATTCGTATAATACCGTTTTTTTTTCTTCAAAAATCTATATTAAAAAAACATTCATACTGAATGACAGAAGTAAAGTGTATTGAGCCTTTACCTGCAGTGAACCGGTATGCCAGTGACTTACCCCAGGTCTCTCTCTCCTCCCTCTCCTCTTCTCCCTGCTTTCCTTCGTCTTTTCTTTATACTCCTGTTTAAGAAATGTGTAAATCACCTGATAAATTGTTAATAAAAACAAAAAAAAAAAAAAACATTCATACTGACCTCATGACGGCCCATGGATCGTCATGGAGTCATCATGAATATTTTTTAATCTGGATTATGAATAAAAATGGAATTTGACTAATATTTTTGATTAAAGGAAAACTATAGCCCCAAAATGAATAATTGAGCAGCAGATTAGAGTTTTTATCAAATAAAGTGACGTATTAAAGAATCTTACCAAACTGGAATATATATATATATATATATATATATATATATATATATATATATATATATGTAAATATCGCCCTTTTACATCTCTTGCCTTGAACCACCATTTTGTGATGGTCTGTGTGCTGCCTCAGAGATCACCTGACCAGAAATACTGCAGCTCTAACTGTAACAGGAAGAGATCATCTGACCAGAAATACTGCAGCTCTAACTGTAACAGGAAGAGATCACCTCACCAGAAATACTGCAGCTCTAACTGTAAAAGGAAGAGATCACCTGACAAGAAATACTGCAGCTCTAACTGTAACAGGAAGAGATCACCTGACCAGAAATACTGCAGCTCTAACTGTAACAGGAAGAGATCACCTGACCAGAAATACTGCAGCTCTAACTGTAACAGGAATAGATCACCTGACCAGAAATACTGCAGCTCTAACTGTAACAGGAAGAGATCACCTGACCAGAAATACTGCAGCTCTAACTGTAACAGGAAGAAGTGTGGAAGCAAAGACAGAACTCTGTTAATTGGCTCATGTGACCTTACATGTTTGGTATGTTTGTGTGCACTGTGAATGTTACTATCCCAGGGGGGCGACCCTTATTTTTTAAAATGGCAATTTTCTATTTATCCAAATATAAATAAAAAGTCCGTTATGTATGTGCTTCTCAACGCGCTGCAATCCCCGTGCTGGAGTGCCAAAGGTTACTAATAAAAAAAGAGATAGCCGGAGAGCACTTGATTCTTTAGTTAAAAAGTCATCTCTTTATTTGCAGACATTTACTGCACAATATGTTCCGAAACATGTTGTGCAGTAAATGTCTGCAAATAAAGAGATGACTTTTTAACTAAAGAATCCAGTGCTCTCCGGCTATCTCTTTTTTCATTATTTTTCTATTTATGATTACCCAATGGCACATACTACTAAAAGAGTATATGAAAATGGTTTATTTACATGAAACAGGGTTTTACACATGAGCTGTTTTATGCAATATTTTTTTATAGAGACCTACATTGTTTGAGGGGTATAGTTTTCCTTTAATTAAAAGCTGCAATTTTGCAATGTGGCCACTAGATGGCAATGCAGTGTATTATAGACCAGAATTATTTTCTTGATTCCTGATGAATTGTTTCTGCCTGGGGTCCCAGTACAACAGGAGCTGGAGCTGTAGTTGAGACTTCCAGATGCACAGAATGCAGAATACATGACGTTACTGAGAATAACAACGTTATGGGGACCTGAGACTCTTGCTCTTGTCCTGCTTGAGGGGACAAAATCCAGGCGGAACCCCCTCCCTGTGCATGAAGGTGAATTGGCTCCTGTAGCGTGAATGTGAGAGAGACTAGAGTGTAAGCTCCACTGGGCCAGGGACTAATGAGAATAAGGCATATTTGGTTTTCCTTTTGTTTCATTATTTGGGTGGAGTTACTGTTTCATTTCACCCCATGTGTCCACTTGCATCGCTCATCCCCTGCACAAGGTATTGTGATTCAGCCTTTTTATAAAGGAGTATTCTTTGTTGAAGGATCTCATTCTCTGCACTCATGGGGCCCTTAGGCACAAGACTCCGGTTGTGGTGCAACTCCAGGAGCTCCACATACTCTTATTGATCCACCTGCACTGCCGTGTACACCCTCCCTGTTTCCCAATAAAATCTAGTGATGGGCGAATTTCATGGAAATTCATGGATTCACGACGAATTTCCGCATTTTCACATTTTGCCACCTGCAAACTGTTTCACAAAAAAAAAAAATTTCACTGCAACAAAAAAGTCGCTCGTGTAAAAATTCTTGCGCGTCAAAATCGTTATGACGCCCATTGACTTTAATGCATTTGGACAAAAAAAGT
Organism: Xenopus laevis; assembly: GCF_017654675.1. Lineage (NCBI taxonomy): Eukaryota > Metazoa > Chordata > Amphibia > Anura > Pipidae > Xenopus > Xenopus laevis. Next base: position 150,831,719 of record NC_054375.1, read on the forward strand.
CGCCAAGTGAAAATTGTCGAGTGCATAAAATTGACAAAATCATTTTGACGGCCATTGGCGTTTGGACAAAAAAAGTCGCACATGTAAAAATTGTCGCTCCTGTAAAAATTGTTGCCCATCAAAATAATTTTTTGGAGTTTTGCAAATTTTCGGGTGAAGCGAAACGGGACAAATTCGCACATCACTACTATGCACCTGTAAGGGGTTCCCCTTTTTCTATTCAGGTACCATCCTCCCGAAACCACCATAGGCATGGGCCTTGTGGAGCCATTAAAGAACATAGAGCCCTGGATTTGTGCACAGCTGGTAGGTTGGACTTGGTTTTGGGGGACCTGTGCTCCTTCAGGTGCTCTGGTTTCTTTTCCCATCCCAAATGCAGACTATGACTGTTCCTCCCAGTGAGTGTGACTGTGATGGGGGAATCAGATTGTAAGCTCCATTGTAGCAGGTGCTGATGGGAATGATTAGAGGGGAGGTTCACCTTTAATTTAACTTTTAGAATGTTATAGAATGTCCAATTCTATGCAACTTTTCATTTGGTCTTCATTATTTTTTTTTATTTGCTTCCTTCTTCTGACTCTTTCCCGCTGTCACTGACCCCATCTAAAAAACAATTGCTCTGTAAGGCTACAAATGTATTGTTATTACTCATCTTTCTATTCAGTCCCTCTCCTATTCATATTCCAGTCTTTTATTCAAATCAAAGCATGGTTGCCAGGGTAAATTCGAGCCTAGCAACCTGATTACTGAAATTACAAACCGGAAAGCTGCTGAATAAAAAGCCAAATAACTCAAGAACCACAAATAATAAAAAAAAAAAATGAAAGCCAATTGCAAATTGTCTCAGAATATCACCCTCTACATTATACTAGAAGTTAATTTAAAGGATAAGTAAACCTTTAAAATAAGTGAATATAATATTGATGATGGTGCTTTTCTAAGAACGTTGTTATGAGAAAGAAAGAGGCTGCTCTGATGTTCTTCTGCTTAGGAAGGAATAATGAATGTACATTGAAAACGTTCTTAGAATAGCCCCCTTATCAATTTTATATTCACTTATTTTAAATGTTTACTTATCCTTTAAAAGTGAACAACCTCTTTAACTGTTTTGGGAGAGCACTGATGGGACCGCTTCTTCTAATCCCACAGGTGCAAGTGTTGGAGCTCTAAGAGGTACAAAACTGTGCCCTTTACTACCCACTCATGGATTACTTGCACCCGGAGCAGGGAACAGCATTTCAGAAGCTCCAAGAGATGAACCAAGGGCAAAAAGATTTGGCTTTGCTCTACTTTTGCCTCCTGCCTTACTCTTAGTAAATGAGGCCTATGGTATTATTATATGAGAAGAACAATAGGACTCCTGTCATTCCAGGGACTCTGTATTTATCCGCATGGTTGGTTGTCTAGATCAGTTGCCCACAGCATTCCCAAAAAACATATAACAAAGTGTTAAGCATGCTCTGGCAATGGCCAGGGAGCTTAAGAACGACTGTCTGTAATGCATATGGCTTCATGGCTGTCTGCCTGTGTGTATTTGTGGGTCTCTTATGTTACTATTTGTCTGCGAGTGAGGTTGGAGGGGGCAGGGTCCCCACCCAAAAAGTGACTCACTCCATGCCACATTGCTTAGTTGTGAGTCAGCCCCAAATGTGCCAGTTTTAGCTAAGCACTTCCCTCTGCCCAATAAGTGTACAAGGGGGGAGGCATTCCCCATGTGTTGGCACAGCAGAAAGGTGCGGCACTAATCCAACGGGTATGACAGACACTTAACAGAAAAGTGCATAGGTGCGACCTTCCAGAACGCTGCCCGCTAACTACTCTCGGCAGCAGAAGTTGCTCTGAGGAGCACATTGCAGAAAGGAGGAAGTGACTCCTAGATATGGGTGACAGTTTGCAGAAAATGCATGTCTGGGTAGGGTGGGGGGGGTCCTGGGGTGGGAAACGATAATCTGTAGTGAGTTAGTGACGCTCTTGTGGTCTCCCGCTCGCAACAGCTTCCTGACTTCTCACCACAGTCTGCTGCCGTCACTTAGTAACCAGACATACACTTCAACAACAGCCACTCGAATTGGCTCATCAAGGTGACAGTTGTCTTGTTGTGAAGCCAAGGCTATCTCTATGTATCTATGGAAGTAGAATGTGCACTTATAGCACCTGTTACTGAATTCCTGGCCCCGCTAATCAACCTGTGCTTTCCATATCAGCAAGGATAACTGAACTGCGCCCAGAACATGGCCATATAGATTACGGGAATGGAAGTCCAAAGATCACTCACTCTTCCAAGGACAAAAATAGGTTCATCGGAAGGAATGTGTTCTGTAAGTGTTGGCTCAAAAATACTCCCACAAGACATCCAGCAATGGGATTTATAATGATGGAGGATGAAATAATAGTAGGGTCTTTAATGGTTGAGCCCAGTCCCTATATCCTATTGTAATTGGGGGAAATATAGACGGAATGGATGAAATTGTACTTGGAACTTGGAACAGGCCCTACCCACAAGAAGACAAGTCAAGAGAGTTGGGAAGGTATGAGGCACATCACACCCCTGGAGCCCAAATGGAATCATTGAGGGGCAAGAGGTTATCTAAGGATAGGGGGTTGGTAGGAATACGTTGATGATGAGGATGAAATGAGGATTAAACCTGTATAACAGAAGTCATAACCCTGGTTTGGAGACCAGTTCCTTGTATGAGTAGATGCTTGACTCTGGCAGTGGTCAGTGAAGAAGGTGCAGCTAGTTTGGGTAGTCGTCTTACCCTTTGGTGGTGCTGGACTACCAAGGAGGAAACAATTTCCACTCTGCAGAAAAGCACTTCTGTTGGGGTGCAAGGGCTACAGCCATGGTAGCAGGGATAAGAGGTACAACATCAGAGTTAGGGGGCTGCAGATGCTCTTGACCAGAAACAATAACCTTTTAAGATAAGACACAGCTTATCAGGGAGTGAAATTAAGGGTTTTTCTTTGTTAGAAGAATGGGACTTCAGGTAAGGAACTTGATATCTACTTAAATGGAAACAGCATAAAGACTAGGGTGGTCTTCTTCTTATGAGTCTCACCATTGGGGCTGGACAAAAAAAGGTTGATCCGGGAATCTTTCATCTTGTTCATCAGTCCACCATTAGTAGAGCAGTTCTGTTGATGTAGAGCATCTCAAAGCTTTGTCCCATTATACATGTCACATAGGTGGATTCTATGTGGCCCCCCATACACATCTTCCCTTTAAGCATCCATAAAAGTCTTGGTGCATGTTTGTATCAAACATATAAGATACCCTAGTAGGAACAACAGGAGAACAATGACCAGGAAATATTTCACTTTCCTGGGTGCCTTCCTTTTTGTTCATTCAGAGAAATGTTTCCAGTTGTGAGAAAATACCACCAATTAGCAGCTAGAATCTCAGTAGTGCTTATGGCAGGTAGCGCCTACCCTGTTATTATTTTCCTCTAGATTTAAAAGTCGGGATTAAGACTGACGCCATTCAGAGGTGTTTCCATCTCCACCATATAAGCGTGGGGTTTGAATTGGTGTGAGTCACTGCATCCTGAGATTCACTGGGAGGATTTTTTTTTCCACAGGCTTATTAAGATTTCTAAACACCGTCAATTAGACGGAAGCCCAACCTTGATGTGGCTAGTAACCCAACTGTATACTTGAGAAAACAAAGATGCCCAATGACATTGTGACATTGAAGTCAAGTTGCTTGGAGAGCATCTGTGCCTGTGTGGCCTGACTGAACTTGTATTTGTTAAGTTCTTACTACACTCAAACTTGGGTTGACTAGAGCAGTGATCCCCAACCAGTGGCTCATGAGAAATATGTGGTTCACCAACCTCCTTGGATGGTGAACACAGTGGCCTCAAAGCAGATACTTATTTTTGAATTTCTAGTTTGGAGGCAAGTTTTGGTTTACATGAAAATCAGATGTAGTGCCAAACAGAACCTCCCATAGGCTGCCACATAGTCAATCACAACCCATATTTGGCACTCCCAGGAACATTTCACTTCCTTGTGTTGCTCCCCAACACATTTTAATGTGGCTCACAGGCCAAAAGGGTTGGGGACCCCTGGACTAGAGGCTCAAGCTTGGACCCTACATAGTTCCTGGTTTTCTGTGAATTAGAAAAGCTGTCTTGGTCAGTGTGAGCTTCTTCTGAAAGCTCAAAGAATTTATGAATGACTGCATTGTCAAATATTGGGAGGGAGGCTTTCTTCCGGAGAACAAAAAAAGCTTAAAAAATTAGTCACTAAGTCGGATGCTCGGTATGTAGAGGATAGCTGTTTTGAGTCATGTTGTGGATCGGTGCGTCCAAGTTGAGTGTGGGTCTCCTCAACCAGCTCTGCATTGGGCTTTGCTCCCAAGAAGCATCTCTTACATCAGACTTCTTCTTGCCCCAGAATCCTACCTCTATTCACCCTCCTCCATGAGCAGAGATCAAGATTAAGTAGCCTCCTCCTTTGTACATAACAACTTAGGGAAAAACTCCTGACATCCTTGCACCAATCAGCACTTCCCTGCTGCCAGTAGGACCTGCCTAACCTGCATGTGGACATACAACATATACTCACATCCAGAACCAGCCTTAAGCTAAGGATGTAGGCTGGACAATGTGTGACAGAAGGAAACATCAGCTGGGCCCTTAGGCTTGAGCAGGGGCTTGTGATGATGGATGTAGTCCCGCTACAGCTGGAGAGCCACTAATTGAACATCCTTGGTCCCTGAGGCTAATTTGTGGCCATGGGAAATGGATTTGTTTCCCCTGGGAGTGTTGGGGCTGAAAGGCTTATTGCACAAGTGCTTGTGGGCACATCTGTACATACTTTGATCATTGCTTAAAATGTATCCACCATAAGAGGCTCCATTCTGGACTCTCGGGATCCCCCATCCCTGCACATTCTACATGCACTTTACTTTAAGAGCACAAACCTATGAAAGCGACCGCAGTGATGCATTCCTTTTCCAGCAAAATATTTCCTATGTTTTCACTAGTTCTCTAGGCAAGACCGAGGGGAAAAATAGCAAAGAGACCTTTGGCCAATCAAAGTGCCACACAAGGAGACGAGCGAAGGCACGATGGATTAGGTGACTATATCCACTTCTGGCGGCAGAAAGAGGAAAGAAAACATCCCCCAACTGCCAACATAATCAGGAAAGCCGACATCAAGGCTTCTCTCTATTACTAGGCCAGGGATGTGATTTTGCAGCCGGGAATATGGGGGTGTTGGACTTGCTGGATTTGCTGGATTAGCTATTCAGTGGAATGTGGTCAGGCTGTGACTGGCAATCTGGATATTCTGGCAAATAGCAGAAAGGGGTCGCCTTAACTGTAATAGGCTGACATTTTCATTGGGCCTGTTTTGGCCACGACAGGATGTGGTTCTGTATGTTGAATGCGTTATCATTATTTTTTTTAAGGAGAAGCAAAGGTTATCAGAAAGGTCTATATAAATAAACCAGTAAATCCTCAAAGTAATGCTGCTCAGAGTCCTCTGTCAAAACAAACAGCACATTTCTTTCCTTCTATTGTGTACTCATGGGCTTCTGTATCAGACTTACTGTTTTCAGCTTAAACCTCCAGGGCTAGGGCTTGAGCATGCTCAGTTTGCTCCTCTCTCCCTCCCTCCCTCCTCCCCTCCCTGCTGTAATCTGAGCCCAGAGCTATGAGTGAGCAGGGAGAGAGTCAGGCAGGCAGTGATGTCACAGCAAGCTAATATGGCAGCTGCTATCCTAAACAATCAGAGACAGTGTCTAGAGCGGTTTACTCAGTTATGGAAAAGCATTCTAAAGAATAAAAATGGTGTTCTAGCTTGCACTATTGTGGCTAATCTATTGGCAATAAACTGCCTTGGTAGCTTTTCTTCTCCTTTAAGGAGTTTCTTTAAATGAATATCAAATCACTGCTACAAACTTCTTAAACTGCTCTTTGCACTTAGTCTTAAGGTTTCCTGATATGGGCCGACCTGTACAGTTACCCTTTGGACACCGTATGAGGGGCCATACATGTTTATAGTCACCTGTGCAGTGTTCTGTTTTTTTCTGAGAGACCAAAGGAAACAGCAAGAAGTGAAGAGGAACCACAGAGTTATGGCCTCACTTCACTTCCATTTGGCCAACCAACAGACATTTTCAGGACTAATAATCGTGAATCAGATGGTCGGACAGTTTGACCATTATAACATGAAGTGATTTGTTAGAAAGTCTGTCTGCTGTAACTGTTTACCTGTGAGTACAAACTCCTGTGTTGTTCACACCTGTGACACCTCTATTGTTCACTCCCCTAAAGCCCTGTACTGTTTACACCTGAGACCAACACTGAAACTGGCCACATTGTTCACCTGTTCCACCTCATACAAACTGCTAGAGGGGCACCAGTACTGTGTCACTGTATGTAGTACATGAGGCCCCCATACACGGGCAGATAAAAGCTGCCGGCAGACCAAGTCAGCAGCTTATTGGCCCGTGTGTGGGGCCATTCCACAGGCGTCACCCGATCGATATATAGTCGAAAGTTGGCCAGATGTTGATCAGACAGGGTAAAAAAATCCCTTTGGATTGCAGGCACATCTGTTCGCTGATGCGATCCCGCGATCTGACCCCCCGTATTACTTTCATTCTGATCCGATAGTTGGGCTCAGAACAATCGCTCACCTCAATGTGGGCATATTGAGTGTATGTGTATGGCCAACTTTAGAGTGGTCCTGATAGGTTTCCCTGTCTCCTGCTCAGTTCTGCCTTCCCTATACTCCCTGTGTGTGTCATACTCTGCCTTCCCTATGCTCCCTGTGTGTGCCATACTCTGCCTGTCCTACGCTCCCTGTGTGTGTCATATTCTGCCTTCCCTATGCTCCCTGTGTGTGCCATACTCTGCCTTCCCTATACTCCCTGTGTGTGTCATACTCTGCCTGTCCTATGCTCCCTGTGTGTGCCATACTCTGCCTTCCCTATGCTCCCTGTGTGTGTCATACTCTGCCTGTCCTACGCTCCCTGTGTGTGTCATACTCTGCCTGTCCTACGCTCCCTGTGTGTGTCATACTCTGCCTGTCCTATGCTCCCTGTGTGTGTCATACTCTGCCTTCCCTATGCTCCCTGTGTGTGTCATACTCTGCCTGCCCTATGCTCCCTGTGTGTGCCATACTCTGCCTTCCCTATGCTCCCTGTGTGTGTCATACTCTGCCTGTCCTACGCTCCCTGTGTGTGTCATATTCTGCCTTCCCTATGCTCCCTGTGTGTGCCATACTCTGCCTTCCCTATGCTCCCTGTGTGTGTCATACTCTGCCTGTCCTATGCTCCCTGTGTGTGTCATACTCTGCCTGCCCTATGCTCCCTGTGTGTGCCATACTCTGCCTTCCCTATGCTCCCTGTGTGTGTCATACTCTGCCTTCCCTATGCTCCCTGTGTGTGTCATACTCTGCCTTCCCTATGCTCCCTGTGTGTGTCATACTCTGCCTTCCCTATGCTCCCTGTGTGTGTCATACTCTGCCTTCCCTATGCTCCCTGTGTGTGTCATACTCTGCCTTCCCTATGCTCCCTGTGTGTGTCATACTCTGCCTGCCCTATGCTCCCTGTGTGTGCCATACTCTGCCTGTCCTACGCTCCCTGTGTGTGTCATACTCTGCCTGTCCTATGCTCCCTGTGTGTGCCATACTCTGCCTGTCCTATGCTCCCTGTGTGTGCCATACTTTGACTTCCCTACGCTAACTGTGGAACATAAGCCTGGTAGGGGTTTGTTCTGGCGGTTTGTTAGCATTTGGAAATAGTTGTTATGGGACGCTAAGTTGTTTAATCATTTGCTGGGGAGAGGGAGTGCTGTGTTGTCCACAGGGGGAGGCATATGGATTTGAGGTTATATCTTAATTTGACATAATTTTTTTCACATGTGAGTGACATCCCTGCAGTGAACACCGCGCATTAGTGATGTGTAGGGCCTTTTTGCGAGTTGCAGGCTTCCTGCTACTGATATTCTTTTTTATACTCTTGTGATCGCACCGCCCCGTTTGTGACATAATGGTTGGGTCAGGGTGGGTCCATATGTAGAGAGGAGGAGGGGGGTGTGAGCGGGTTTGGGTCGGTAGGGGTTGAGTTTTTCTCGTACCACTCATCACTAACCATGCATACCTCCCAACATTAGAAAAGCAGAAAAAGGTACAAAAACGTCTGCTGCACGTAACTTGCCAAAAACTGTTACTATGAATGTTACACCCTGTTAAGTTAGATAAGCTTTGCCGACTGAATCTGAACAACTATGTTACTTGGAATATTACAGCCTGACAGATTAGATAGGGAGTACAGTACTGAACCTGAACAACTGTGTTACTATAAATGTTAAATCATGGGAGGTTAGATAGGCTTTACCAACCGAACCTGAACAACTATGTTACTATGAATGTTAACCCAGGTTAGATAGACAGTACTGTACTGAACCTGAACAAATATGTTACTATGACAGTTCTGAAGCAAAAAGGGGGTTGTGGGAGCAGTCCTAAGGCTAAGTAAAAATGTATTAAAGTATAATGCAAGTGCTACTGACTTGGCCAAATTAATCAGTGCAAGTGCATGTGTTCACAAAGACAAAGTTCTGATCATAAAGTTGATAAGCCACCATACCACGTCAAGGTAAACCCCACACGGTGGTCCCTAACTTGTTACTTCTGGTCATAGTATAAAGGATCTAGTGCCTCTCTGCATAGTAGCATTAATAGAAGTAAATGTCTGCTGAACCTTGGTTTCAGTCTGAGGGATAGATCCTCCCCCGCCACTAGCTTGCGGCTTTTAAGAGAGAGCGATTGCCCAAACCAATGCCCATTGTAATAATATAAAAATAGTGAAGGCAAAGTAAAATTATATGTATAGGGTAGGGTTGGCACATTTTCTTAAAAAAAATACCTATATATTTATCTTTTTTCTCTATTAATAACATTGGGATCAACCATCATTTTTTTTTTCATTTTTTTTTTCAATTTATAAACAAACATACAGAAAACAGAAAGAAGGAAAGGAAATAAAGAAAAATAGCAAGGTATGCACGATGCACATGTATTAGCACATGTCTAACAAGTTTAGAACATTATGGTACAGAATCACATTACTCTACATTCTCCTCTCCCTGAACCACCCGAGCGCTGTATAGAGTGTAATTCCTTAATTTCCCACCTACTCAAACATATGAATATCCAGCCAGGGTGACCGCACCTTCTCAAACTTCCCAGGAGAGCCTCGTGCTTCATCATTTTTACTGGCTAGGCTGGTAAAATACCGGCCAGGTGGCAACCCTAGTGTAGGTCCACACTTGGAAAGTGTATATATATATGCAGTGCCGGGCCAAGTCGGCCAGGCGCCCCAGGCAACCTGGCCGACTACGCATGCGCAGATGACGCTGCTGCGCCGATGACACACGAACGTGCACAGAGGACGAGCTAATGCGCATGCACAGAGGACGCGCACACTCGCAAGTGGAGAAAAACTGCTGCCACAGCTTCTGGAACTAAGGGTAGGCGTCGGAAGAGGTACGGGCCTGGCGCCCCTCCACTTTTGCGCCCTAGGCACGTGCCTCTTCTGCCTACCCCTAGTTCCGGCCCTGTATATATGTGTTAGTATGGGTGTAAGTAGGTAAGAATATAGGTGTGAGCTAAAGTAAGTAAAGGACAAACTAAGTTAGATGTAGTAATAGGTGTAGCGAGTGAGTGTGAATAAAAGTGTTACTTGGTGCAGTGAAAAACATAGGACCACCATTAGTTAAACGGGGTACGTATGGGGGGTGCTACAAACCACATGAAGCTCAGTCACAGCTTCAGGCTACATTTCAAACACAAAAGAGGGTTGTGGGAGCAGTCCTAAGGCTAAGTAAAAATGTATTAAAGTATAATGGAAGTGCTACTGACTTGGCCAAATTAATGAGTGCACATTCCCTTTATGATCACAAAGTTGATAAGCCACCACTGAATTACTTAAGGTGGCCAAACGAGCGGATCTCTCCCGGATCTCTCCACCTTGAGGTGGGCAATATCGGGCTGAACGGATCCTAACGAATAGTAACGGGCGGTCGGATCGCGGGACCGCATCAACGAACAGATGCGGCCACGGTCCGACTGGATTTCTAGTCCCATCCGATCGAGATCTGGCCGACTTTCGGCCAGATCTCTATCGGAGAAACCAGTGGGGGGGCCCCATACACGGGCCAATAAGCTGCCAACTCTTTTATCAGCCCGTGTATGGCCACCTTTAGACAGGGGCCCAGGGAATGTGCACTGATTAATTTGGCCAAGTCAGTAGCACTTCCATTATACTTTACTACATTTTTACTTAGCCTTAGGAGTGCTCCAGTACTGAACCTGTACAACTACGTTACTATGAATGTTACACCTGACCTCAGACTTTACAGTACTGAGTCTAAACAGTTTGTTACTATAAGCAGGTTAGATAGTATTTAGCTACTGCACCTGAACAACTACGTTACTATAAATGTTACACTCCTGCAGATGTTCACTAGTTGAGAGATTTAACTGTTGAAGGCTGAACTCTGTTCATACTTGTGGCCCAGTTTGTTTATCCCCCTCTCCCTTGACAGGTCTGTTCCTATCAGTAAAATCTGATCCCCCCCAGTGTCTGGGTGTAGAAAGGATATAAATAAAGAATGCAGAGAATGTTACTATGCCATAACTTACAGGAAAAAATATGTAATGCACAAAATATTCAATTTCAGAGTATTTCATTGGCAGAGTACACTAGTTTAAGAAACAGTATAATTGTGTCCTTAAGAATGTTGTAACAATGCTGAAAAACGGGACACTATGTGAGATTTACTAAATGACATGCACCAAGAGGTAAGAATGAAGTCATGGAATGCAGGGTGTGCCAAAAGCAAACTTATCATTAAGGTTCACACTGACGCACAGGCAAAGGCATTTCTAATGATGTCCCAGATAGGCTGGATTTGATTGGCTGATTTCTAAGCCAATAGTCACACAGCTAGCCATCTCCCCCTAAAGCAGACTAGAAAGCGGTAGATCTTTGCCTCTTTTAAGAAGAAGACCACATCCACAGCCCAATATTGTCATTGCCCAATATTATTATTATTGTGCCCCAATGGTTGAGAAGACCATCTTTTGGCTACATGCATGTGCCCATATGCTGCCAACTCGCTCAAGTCAACAACCACTGGCACGCGTGGGATCTGATTAAGCCAGTCTCACCAAGTTGTGATATAGTGGAACCTTTGGGCATTGTCCAGTATTATTATTGTTGTGCGCCAATGGTTGAGAAGACCATCGTTTTGGCTACATGCATGTGCCCATAACCTGACAACTCGGTCATGTCAACAACCACAGGCACATTGGCACTCATGGGATCTGATTTAGCCAGTCTCACCAAGTTGTGATATGGTGGAGCTCTTGGGCATTGTCCTGTGTTATTATTATTGTGCCCCAATGGTTCAGAAGGCCAACGTTTTGGCTAAATGCATGGGCCCATACGCTGCCAACTTTGTCAAGTCAACAACAACTGGCACATTAATACTCATGAAATCCGATAGGCCAGTCTCAGCAAGTTGTGATATAAAGGAGCCCTTGGGCATTGTCCAGTATTATTATTATTGTGCCCCAATTGTTGAGAAGGCCGTCGTTTTGGCTATATGGCCCATTGGCCTCTCTAGTTAAACTCTTGGGAGCACAAGGTCCTAAATTAATTACTATTCCATTACAATTGCTATAATTTAATTTAACAGTGCCAATGATGATGCCAAATATCTAAGAGGTGCCCATCAACTGGTCATATACACTATGGCTGAGCACGTTGGCCAGTCTCCCACTGGACCAAACACATGACTCAAGTGGGAAATCAGCCCTTGTGTGGTCACTTTTAAAGAAGCTGAGGTTTCCTGTTTCTAAAATGTGTCTATATGATGTCATATTCAATGCCCAGGTCTAAACTTAGCAACTCGGGGAAGTAGGTCCTTGTCTCATAGGGTGGGAGCCTCCTCCAGTAGCACCACTGTCACTCCAGCCAGACTTCCCTACATGCACAGGGAATTCTAGGCATAAGGAACTGAAATTGGGTGTAACCCTGATATGTGTGTGAACTGGGGTAGGCCAAACCCTCTGTTGGGAGTCTATATATATATAAAAGAGTTGCAATGAGATGCATGATGCCATTGACTGGCCCAGTGATATAGACACATGTAAATATACAGATAACTGATGTTCCCTGTGCCATGATGGTCCGGCAGGAAGGGGTTTCCTTTTCTTGCCCAATTGATATCTAAAAATCAGGCAGGATTGGACGGGTTTGAGATTCCTGTTGATCCGGTGGTCTTTCAGTGGGTCTCCATAAGCCCCCAAGGGGTTTCCTTTTCCAAAATGTGCTCTCAAATGTTGGTCTGGGTCACTAAAATTAGGGCTCTTCTTGTAAAGGTTCAATGTAAAATGTTCCACATGGCTCATGGCCAGAATAAATCATTGTGGTGTCTCCTGTTGGCTCTACAGGTAGATTGGTGTAGTGGGGAGACACCTTCCAGATGCAGTAATGGTACAGTCACAGTAGGAAACTTGGGACCCAAGGCATTCTATTCTTGGTAACTCCCTAAGGGGAGTTAGGAACTATGATTGTGGGACCCAAGTGGCCGGGTCACAGGTCCTCCTTACTGGACCCCATCTGTGTCATGGAGTCTGCTCCCCACCTTAGTTATGGGACTATTGAGTGGCCCTCAGTCCTTGGTCTTAACTGCCCGCTTGGCCCCTCCAGACCAAGATGCCAACTTATTGATTCATATTCAGGGAATCTTGGGAGGTCCAGCCCAATTTATATCTGAAAATCAGGATTGGGCAGGTTTGAGATTCCTGTTGATCTGGTCCTCTTCTAGTGGATCTCCTAAAGCCCCTATTATACTCCGATCTTTGGCCCAGGAGCTGAACAAGCTGATCATCTTGATGTTGCCCACAGCATTGGTGGCCAAATCTGGTAGAAGATCCAGGCCTGGATTTGTGGGTAGGCCACAAAGGCCCGGGCTTAGGATGGCAGTATTTTAGCGGGCAGCATGCCACCCAGCTGCACCCACATTGGTTCCTAAGCACTGGGCAGACAGAGGAGACTTGATAGTTCTTTAAACTTCCCATGATGATGGAAATTTGCACATTTTAAGGGGAGGGGGACTGGGGCAATGAGCAGCAGCAGGCGTAGGGGCACCCGGTATATAAATCCAGCCCTGTAAAGATCCACTCATTTGGGGACTTCACACCAGTCAAGTGAGGTTGTCAAGTTAGGTCCTTATACCCGACCTAACTTTTAGCTGATCTAGAGGAAGGCAAAAAAAAGTCCCTCTAATTTACAATTCTTGCATGCAGCAAAAAAGGCAAGAGGACCAATCCTTGGATCCACCTTGAACTACGACTTTCTGCTAAAAAGGCATCCGACCCATGAATGTGTATAATGAATCTACCCAGGGTCACACAAGCATGCACATGGTGTTTTTGCAGCGATATTGACCGGCGGGGCCCACAAGAGACGGGGGGAGGGGGCACCCAGTCCGAGCCAGTATCGACCAGTTCAGGTTTTGTGCCTTAAGGTGCAAGCCTCTCTCTTCCAGTATCACGGGATTCCCTTGTGTCTGAAACTGTGATAAGGATGTGCCCCTCATGTATTAAAGAAACAGTAACATCAAAAAATAAAAGTGGTTTAAAGTAATAAAAATATAATGCAGTGCTGCCCTGCACTGGTAAAACTGCTGTGTTTGCTTCAGAAACACTACTACAGTTTATATAAACAAGCTGCTGTGTAGCCATGGGGGCAGCCATTCAAGCACAGGATACACAGTAGATAACAGATAAGTACTACTATAGTTTATATAAACAAGCTGCTATGTAGCCATGGGGACAGCCATTCAAGCACAGGATACACAGTAGATAACAGATAAGTACTACTATAGTTTATATAAACAAGCTGCTGTGTAGCCATGGGGGCAGCCATTCAAGCACAGGATACACAGTAGATAACAGATAAGTACTACTATAGTTTATATTAACAAGCTGCTGTGTAGCAATGGGGCAGTCATTCAAGCACAGGATACACAGTAGATAACAGATAAGTACTACTATAGTTTATATAAACAGGCTGCTGTGTAGTCATGGGGGCAGTCATTCAAGCACAGGATACACAGTAGATAACAGATAAGTACTACTATTGTATATATAAACAAGCTGCTGTGTAGCCATGGGGGCAGCCATTCAAAGGAGAAAAGGCTCAGGTTACACATCAGATAAGCTCTGTAGAACATAATGGTGTTATCTGTTATCCACTATTTAACCTGTGCCATATAGCCTTTTTTTTCAATATCCACCATGGCTACACAGCAGCTTTTTTATATCAACTATAGTAGTACTTATCTGTACTTATCATATCATGTAGTACTTATCATAGACTCTTTGTACAAAATGAGGAAATGTGCACACGCACTGATGCAACTCAAGCTCTGGTTATGGCGGGCGGCAGAGTTGGACTGGGCTGGTGGGACACCGGGAAAAACCTTGTGGACCCTGCTGATCCAGATCCGCCATCTTCAGGAGGCTTCCTGCTGCCACTGCACAAAAAATGAAGTGCGTGGGGTCGGCAGCGGGGTTCGGCGCATCGGCGCACCAGGGGAGTTCAGAGGGGGGCCAGAAGTCACGGGCTCCTCAGTCCGACCCTGGGGGGCAGCACTTAGGGTTGTCATCTGGCTGGTAAAAATGATGCTTGATGCCACTGTTATTAATAGGAAAAAAAGATAAATAAATATGGCCGGTATTTTTTCCCAGAATACGTGGCACCTACCCTAGTGGCACTTAGTGGCCATTCTCTGGGGTTCCGGGGGGTGGAAAAGGCTGCACTTAGTTAGTAAATGAGACCTAAATGAGGGCAAATCTTCCCCTTTAACAGCATTGGTATTTTTTAGGAACAGGAGGCCGGCGGTGTGAATGATCAGAGGGAAGCAAAGGGTTAATGATGCGAGTTTTACACAAAATCCGGGGGCGAGATGTAGCGCTACGAGAGAGCGAGGGTGGGGCCCAGTATCACTGGTGTTTACTCTCCACTTCCGTTTCACTTTCTCACAATCCCCCAGTTGCCCGGCAACCAAACACTGACACAACAGTGTGAGAACATGTGAGTGTGACTGTGCACCTGCGTGTGTGCGACTCAGTAGCCCCTCAGTATTTGCCCAGTCTGGGGCCCTCTAACAACATGTCCACACATTGCCATTAATCATGGGGCCCCTTATAGGCTTTAAAATGGAACACATACGGAATCCACAGCCTGCATGGTTAATCAGCAATTCATTAGACGCATGCTGCAGACTGAACTGATTTATGTGCAGCCATGTATCTAAATGAATTGCTAATTAGCCATGCAGGCTGTGGATTCTGTATGTGTTCCGTTTTAAAGGGGTGAGGTGGCAACCCTAGGCCCTTTACCAGAAAGGCCCCAATTGATTGCCCACTGGTCACCTGGGCACCCTAAGTGTCAGGCCCTGCAAACAACTAAAATTGGTCCAAATAAAAAATAAAAGCCCCTTGCATGCCTAGCCACGCCCTAATCTCCCCTAGCCCCGCCCAACTATGATACAACTCCACTTGAACCTTCTACCAACTGGCCTGACCACGGTTGGAGTGAGGTGTGCGGGGCCCACTGGGGCTACTACCCCTGGGGGCCCCACGTGCACCTTATCATTACTTTTGCTGTGATGGGGGAGGGGAGCTGGGAGTAATGGAGGAGGGCAGGCAGGGAATGGGTCTGGATCAGCAGGGCCACAAGGGCAGGGGCCCACCGGGCTTTTTCCGAGCATCCCACCGGCCCAATCTGACCCTGGGACCCACCCTTTTACATCTTTAAATTGAGGGACCCCCGCCACTATGTAACCTCCTAATTGTAGTACCCCCGGTAACCAGGTGGGCCCCGACCCTCATGGGCCCCAGCCGGGCCAGATCCCCTCTCCGATATTGGGTTTCGACAAAAAAAGAAAATGTTGGTTCCGTGCAGCGCCATTCGCACGTGTGTCACGGGTGGTGGTGGGGGCCCAGTCTGACCCTGCCAGTAACCCAGTGATAGTGGCCCTGTTTGACTGTCTGTAGCCTTAACCATCTCATTCAACTTCCATCCACCTAATCTGCCCGTACAGGCCACATGGGCTCGTGTATAGAGTAAGGCAAGATCAGGCAAAGGGCTGGAACCTTGCTCTCGTGTGTATAATAAGGCAACGTTAAATCAGGGGTCATTTATAAAGACCGTGCAAATGTGCAGCTGGGCAGTAACCCATGGCAACCAATCAGATGCATGCTTTCATTGTTCTACCTGCAGCCGGCTGATAAAAGCTGATTGCTGATTGGTTGCTATGGGATACTGCCCAGGTGCACATTTGCACATTATATACAGTAAATGAGGAGAAGTAAGGCAAGTTCAGCTTTATTTCAGGGATAGGGATAGAGTGTAGTGAGGATCTCTGGGAGATCTCTAGACATGAAGCCTGGCTTCAGTTGTGTGGGGAATAATAAGTGCATGTGATTGGCTAAGCACAGCAGTGCAACACGCTCATACTTGCCCCCACATACAGTTTCCGTATCCACACAGACAATCGAGGGTTAAGCACATCTCCTGCGGATATGAGGGATTCCCGCTCACACCCCTCCTCTTGTGGTTTCCCTGTCTGAGCTTTGTTTTGTTGTTGCCATGGCAAGACCAATTGTGGCGTCACTGGGGCGGGACTGTCCTATGCTACTGTTTGGAGCGTTGTCTGTATACAGTATCACAGACACCATAATGACTCTAATATACAGGCTGAGCCCAATCGGAAGGGATTACTGCCCCCATACTGTCTTGACACTGGATAGTTTCCTGCCCTGCAGAGCTTACACTCTAATATACAGAGGGACACAGATACAATACAGGCAGAGGGAATCATTGGGAGAAGGGAATCCTGCCCTGCAGAGCTTACACTCTAATATAAAGAGGGACACAGATACAATACAGGGACAGGGAACCATTGGGAGATGGGAATCCTGTCCTGCAGAGCTTACACTTTAATATAAAGAGGGACACAGATACAATGCAGGGACAGGGAACCATTGGGAGAAGGGAATCCTGTCCTGCAGAGCTTACACTCTAATATACAGCAGGACACAGATACAATACAGGGACAGGGAACCATTGGGAGAAGGGAATTCTGTCCTGCAGAGCTTACACTCTAATATACAGCGGGACACAGATACAATACAGGGACAGGGAACCATTGGGAGAAGGGAATTCTGTCCTGCAGAGCTTACACTCTAATATACAGAGGGACACAGATACAATACAAGGACAGGGAACCATTGGGAGAAGAGAATCCTATCCTGCATAGCTTACACTCTAATATACAGAGGGACACAGATACAATACAGGGACAGGGAACCATTGGGGGAAGGGAATCCTGCCCTACAGAGCTTACACTCTAATATACAGAGGGACACAGATACTGAACAGAGAGAGGGAACCATTGGGGGAAGGGAATCCTGCCCTACAGAGCTTACACTCTAATATACAGAGGGACACAGATACAGTACAGAGAGACGGAACCATTGAGGGAAAGGAATCCTGTCCTGCAGAGCTTGCACTCTAATATACAGAGGGACACAGATACAGTACAGGGAGAATGGAATCTTGCCTTACAGAGCTTACAGTCTAATATACAGAAACACACCTATTACTGTCATAGAGCTATAAGTGCAGATATTGCCATGGCTGTTAGATAATATAAACATGTCAGGCCCCTCCTAAGCCTCGGGCTAAATATTGTTCTCAAACAAGTGCAGGCAAGGCGAGCCCATGGGCAGTGCCCTTCTATTCCAGTGAGTACAGTAAGTGGCCCCTCCTTCTCACAATGACAGTTGGGAGGATGACGTGGGGGCCTGGGTTATAAAGGGATTTCCCCATGTCTGGGCAGTCAGTGGATGGAGCTGCGTCTGTACCTGCTGGGTGGGCACCTACTGCTCCTACACGTGGGACCTACATTGTGTAACTGGGGCCTCTTCCCCCCATTACTGGATTATTTGCTGCCTGTGCTGAATCCTATGTGTCAGGGGTAAGTTCTCTGTCCCTCTGCATTAGCTGCTCCCATTGGCTGGATCATTGTTATGGGTGCAGTGAATCCCAAAGGCAGAACCTGCAGTCCTAGGAATAGCCTGAACCCCCCCCCCCCAATCCCCTTAGCTCTTGATGCCCGGGGGGGGGGCTGTGAGACCTTCTGCTGAGAACATTTCTCTTCTGATCCCCCTGAACATCCTGAGACTTGGGGCACAAGCTTTTTAACCTTATCATGGTGCCTCGTTGGAACTACAACATATGGACCCCAAACGGTAAAGTCTTTTTAGGGGCGTAGATAAATAGGGGACTTGTGAGTTGACCTGAAGTGCTTTGGGCTGTGAGCACATTGGGCGCCACTTTAATTACAGCTTTGGCACTGGGAGGCTCCTCCTGCAGCCGCTCCCAAGATTTAGGGGATGGGGCCCAGTCGTTTATATTTGGGCAGAACTTGTCTTAATGGCCCAATAACCATTGTTCTGAGATGGGAATGTTGGGGGGTGAGGGAGAAGGGGCTGTGCTGGGCATATCCAGTAATAACCACAGTTGGGGGTGGTTGTGTATAAATAAAGAAATGATGATGTGCCAGGGACGTTCAACTGCCCGCGGGTTCAACGTTTTAATGGCTGCCCTCTGGGTGTCAATATGTTCTATATTGTATTGTAGCCAGTATTCAAGTGTCTTGGGTAGAGCCCGGGGGGGGGCCCTGTAGAACCTCAAGGTGTTGTCGAGAGACTGGGTGAAAGTCTGGTGGGAGATGTAAGGGGATTCCAGAGAAGGAGCAGATCATTAGCGGAGCCATGGAGAGATGTGGGGTGGAGCGGTGAACGTCAGGGTGCTAGTGGGTGCCAGTGTAGAGATTGGCATGGAGGTATCATTGATGCACCCACTCACCTTCAGTCTCGTCCCCATCTGCTTGTGTCGTAACAAAGCTCGATTGTGAGATTCTTCAGAAGCAATTGTAACTATTAAATTAGTAAAAGTAAAAAAAAAAACACATTTATTTGGCCATGAGAGACAAAAACCTAACGCGTTTCGTGCCTGTCGGGACACTGAGTCTTATCAGTAGGCACGAAACGCGAGCTTTGTTGTGTAATCCAATGCACCTGGACTGGGGTGAACTTTGAGCTCTTCTCTTTTTTCACTTATTTTTGTTGTTGTTTTTTTGTCATTGCACTTTTATGTATACTTTGCGTTTTGTACTGTTTCTCTAGATTTTTTGCCCGTGTCCCCCACTCTGGGAGCCCCTGTAGAGAGAGAGACAGAGTTGAACCTCTATGGTTGTTCCCAGTCCTCTCTGGAGGGAGAAGCATGAGCAGTAAAGAGACGCGTTGATCTGTAGGAAGGGGAAAGGCCCAGCAACTATTCATATTAATTACCTGCGTCTGCATTCCTGCCCTGCCCCAAACACCTGCCCGTCTGTTGGGAAGAAAATAGCAGCATTGTTTAGTCTCAGCCCTGCCCTGCGGGACAGCTGAATACTTAGGTGCCACAGCCAGACACACGTATGTAAGTGCAGGGCAAGGATTAGCCAATGGGAGGAGCCTGCAACCTCCTTATTACCCAGAACTCCCTAGGAGAACCCAAGCAGTGGCTGGTGAGGCCCAGACTGAAGGTCGGTTGGGGTGAAGGACATGAAACTAATATACAATGGGTATCTGTGCAGGTTCATGTCGGTTGGAGCAGCCAAGATTGCTCCGATGGGATCATCTCACCCACAGACTCTGTTAGAAGAGCGCCCACTAGTGGCCAGTCGTATAATAAGTGCAGCTGGGCACCTGGAAATACTAAACATCGGGGATAAAAGGGGCAGTTACCCGGTTGCTGGAGAGGAAGGAGCACAGGGGTTTGGCTGGATCTGCCCCCTCGGTGCTCAAGATCCCCCAGTCTGGAGTGATCCCTCTCCCTGGAGTATTTGGGTTGGAAGGGGAGACAACACTGATCCGTATGACACTCTGTGCTTGGGAATGATGTTACACCTGTGTTTCATGCTCTCCCCTCACGTCACTCTGTTCAGTCTAAAAGGAATGGCCGATCAGAATGTCAACTTCCCTCTTGTCTCTTTTCCTGGTGTATCCGTGGCCTGTTTCCTGCTCCATTTGTATCCGTGGCCTGTTTCCTGCTCCATTTGTATCCGTGGCCTGTTTCCTGCTCCATTTGTATCCGTGGCCTGTTTCCTGCTCCATTTGTATCCGTGGCCTGTTTCCTGCTCCATTTGTATCCGTGGCCTGTTTCCTGCTCCATTTGTATCCGTGGCCTGTTTCCTGCTCCATTTGTATCTGTGGCCTGCTCCTAGTGTGTTTCAGCTTGTCTTCTGCTACTGATTTGCATGTGGACTTTTCCCTGCAACTTATGTGTTTCAGCCAGTTTTCTGCTACTGATGTGTGTGTGTGGCCTGTTCCCTACTTCTGGTTTATCTGTGGCCTGTTTTCTGCTTCTAACTAATTCATGTGTGGCCTATTTCTGTTCCTATCATGTGTTTCGTCTGTTTCCTGCTCCCAACATGTCTTTGGCCTAATTTCTGCTTCTGACATGTATGTGGCCTGTTTCCTGCTCCTGAAGTGGTTTGTTTCTTACATCTCATGTGTCTGTGGCCTCTTTCCTGATTCTGATGTAACTTTGGCCTGTTTCTTTCCCCTGAAGTACCTCTGGCCTGTTTCCTGCTTCTGATTGGCCTGTTTATTGCTCCTGAAGTACCTGTGGACGGTTTCCTGCTCCTGGTGTATTTGTGGCCTGTTTTCTGCTTCTGATGTAACTGTGGGTTTCCTACTCCTAGTAAGTCTGCAGACTGTTTCCTACTCCTGGTGTGTCTGTGGACTGTTTCCTACTCCTAGTAAGTCTGCAGACTGTTTCCTACTCCTGGTGTGTCTGTGGACTGTTTCCTACTCCTAGTAAGTCTGCAGACTGTTTCCTACTCCTGGTGTGTCTGTGGACTGTTTCCTACTCCTAGTAAGTTTGCAGACTGTTTCATGCTTCTGATATAACAGTGGCCTGTTTCCTACTCCTGGTGTGTCTGTGGACTGTTTCCTACTCCTAGTAAGTCTGCAGACTGTTTCCTACTCCTGGTGTGTCTGTGGACTGTTTCTTACTCCTGTGGTGCCTCTTTGCTGCTCATAGAGGAGCTATGGGCTTCTACCTACTCCTGGTGCTTTTGGGGCCTGTTCCTTGCAGTGTTGTGTCCATGGCCTGGTTAGTGGTGCAGCCATGTTGCCTGTTCCAGGTTCAGTTGCCAGGGGAAAGGGACAGTAGTCCATGACACATGCCCAGTTGTTGGCAGCAGCATTGTACCCAGTTTTCTCTTTCTGGCGCCCCTGTGTCTGTGATAAACACAAAGCAGCCGTGTAACCTGCCTCTGCCACTTCTCCTGGGTAAATGAGCCCGAGCCCTTCCCTCATGCCCACCCTGTGACTTCTCTGGCTCCGCCTCCTGATTTGCATAATGCTCCTAATTGTGTGTATTTCCTTATAAGAGCCATATTCAGTGTGTCTTACTATTCACACTGTCCCACCACTGAGGTTTAGTTTCCCCTTTCTTCTTCCTGAGCTTTCTCATCCCCACTCTCACCCTGTTCCCCATTTGAACCTGTAGGTCGTGTCCTGCTCTCACCTGCCCAAAAGACCAGCAAACTCCCTGCGACCCGTGGCCCTTCTTGCTGCCGACAGCGGGGGATTCCTGGAGATGGGATTTTATTTTTGCAGCCAATAAATCACATTGCCAGGGATTTCCAACTGTCGGCTGCCCGGTCAGCGGCGCAACTTTCCCCGACTGACGATCTGCACAGCAGGAGCCAATCAGGAGCCAGAGACCAGCAATGTGATGGTTATTAAGTGGGGTACACGCATAGAGTATGTGGGGGCTTCTCTATTTGCTTTGGGACACAGGTAGGGTTGCCACCTTTACTGGAAAAAAATACTGTCCTTCCTATATTCTTGCCGTTTTTTTTCCTATTAATAACATTGGCATCATTTTTACCGGCCAAGCCTGTAAAATACTGGCCAGATGACAACACTAGACACAGGGCCCATACTTATGTAAAGGGGAAGTGCAACCATTTAGAGTACTGGGAGCACATTGGGTCAATTCTCAGTATCCCACACATACAGCATCTTACCTTACTATACACACAGTCCTACAGTTTCCCGCCTTTATTACGGGGCCCTACAAGGCATAGGGCCCGATAATTCCCATATCCCAGAAGAGCAGCTTCTCCTTACAGGAAAGAAAACAGATTTTAATTTGCCAAGTCCCAGATTGCAAATCGGCTTCCCGCATATAAACTGCCAGTGTGTCCGGGAGCCCCGGGGGAGAGGAATAGAGTCATGCAGCACAATTACACGGAACTTTCCATAAGGATTTGGATGTGACTCAGTGGAACGACGCTCCGGATCCCAAACTCCTCAGAGACGTGCCTGAGAGGCTCAGGGCTTAGCTGTATTGTGAGCACTGTTACTCTCGCACCTGTTCACAGTGGCTAAGTTCCGCCCCTCTCTGGCGCACCCTTCACTTTGGCCACTCCCACTGGAGTAATAAGCGCCTGACTGGCTCCACCTCCCGTATCTACTGGGCTGATAATCAGTGGTTATAACTTCCCCTGGCTCAGTTCAGCAGGACAGGAGTTGCAGCCAAACATCTGCCAACCAACTCCTAGTGCTGAGGGGCCCCAACCAATTCCTAGTGCTGGGGGGCCCCGCCAAATGCCCTTATCTATGTCTATATTGTCTGTGAATAAAGGATATAAAACTAAACTTGTTTACTGTGTATTTGTCACATTCCCTGGCAATGACCCTGGTTGTCCCTGATTTAAAGTAGAACTAAACCCTATAAATGAATGTGGCTAAAAATGCCATATTTTACATAGTGAACTTATTGCACGAGGCTAAAGTTTGAGCTTGTCAATAGCAGCAATGATCCAGGACTTCAAACTTGTCACAGGGGGTCACCATCTTGGAAAGTGTCTGTGACACTCACATGCTCAGTGGGCTCTGATTGGCTGTTGAGAAGCTAAGCTTAGGGCTCGTCACTAATTATCCAGCAGAAAATGAGCTTCCCTGGCTGTAATATAAGCTGATGCTACAGGTTTGCTGATTAGTAAATTCTGATGCTAATTGCACTGGTTTCTGTGCTGCCATGTAGTAATTATCTGTATTAATTACTAATCAGCCTTATATTGTGACATTTCTATTCTATGTGTACTGTATATTGTGAGTGGGTCCCTAAGCTCAGTAAGTGACAGCAGCACAGAGCATGTGAATCAGTGAATCAGCAGAAAAGAAGATGGGGAGCTACTGGGGCATCTTTGGAGACACAGATCTTTACTGCTAAAGGGCTGTGGTTGCCTTGGGCTGGTACAGAAGCACAAAACATCATGTACAACATTTCTAGCTACTTCATTAGTTAAGCGTTCGTTCTCATTTAAAGGGGAAGTTAAACATCATTTTTTCAGAATGTTATCAGACTTGCCCTTTACAATTTCCCCATCACAACTTCAAATATTCATCTCCAGCGCCCAATGGTTAAATCATGGCGGCTGACTTTGTTATTCCGGATGACTCAGGTCCAGTCTCCCTAAGTCGGAAAGTTCTGATTTCCTGTTTAGATGGTCGATGAGTAATGGAACAGGTCTTGCCAACATCTCTAGCTTGCCACTCAATAATGGGCGCCGCGCCTCGCTATTTCTGGGACAAGAGGGGTTAGTGTGGCACGAGCCGATGAGTCACCGGTGAGTCCATTAGAGGAGTAGCCGTTGAGTCATTGGTAAGTGCCCCGGGGAGGTGGGACCATAGGGAATGGAAAAAAGTGGCAATAGCTGGAGGGGAAGGAAGGTGTCGCGGGAAGGGATGAGGAGGAAAAGAGAAGAACTAAGAGGACCAACCAGTGTAAATCGGCAGAACATTGTGTCTCTATCAGGCTGGGCAGGTGAGGACTTCATCAATCCATTTACGTGGTTCTTGACCAGCCACACTGCACAGTCCCCCACCCATATCATCCAGCCTAAAGTCCCAAAATTCAACTGGGCCAGGTGTGGTCTGGTCCAAGGGTGGCCATATTGAGCAGATATCCTAGGCCTGTAACAAATTCCCTGCATAAAGGACATGGCCTGGAGATCCTAAGCCTACAGTCAGCAGAGCTGTATTTAAAGGGGTTCAAATAGGGCCAATGACCTTTATTCCCCCATTAATAAAGCAACTCGGGGAGAGTGACTTTATATTAGTGTTGCCCAACCTGCAGCCCATTGGTTGATATAAAGATGTCATTTCCAGCACCCACCAATCACCAAAGACTGTCAAGGGGACGGGGATTTGTCCTACACCTGCATCTCAAGAGGAAGAGGCGGGACAGTTATACAGATATCAGTTCTGCTCCAGGAGCTGAAACCTCTAAAACCCATGATGCAACATCTCCCAAAATCAAGGGAACATTAGGGTAACTGGACAGAACTATTATTGCCCTGCAGGGGGCACCATCAATCTCAATGGAGGAACCAAAACATAAACTGCCCATGTGGGTGCACATCCCCCTGGCAACCCTCTCCTATACATCTCTAGAGGTTGAATTAAGAGCTAAGGGGGCCCAGTCTGAAGGCCAGTTAGGGGGAGATTTGTGGTGAGTGTTTATTTGTACCCTGGGTACCCCTGGAACTATAGCAGGGTGACTGTTACCCCAATGTTTCTATATATCTGTAACCTTGTTATGAGCTAAGGGGCCCAGTCCTGAAGGTCAGTTAGGGGGAGATTTGGGGTGAGTGGTTTATTTGTTACCCCCGTCGCACCACATCCCATTATTCTGCTTGTTGGTTTCCAGCGCATATTATATCACACCCAAATTTTCCCCTAACTGGCCTTCAAGGCTGGGCCCCACTTAAGCTATTAACAGGTTACAGTTATATAGAAACATTGGGTCGTGTCACCAGCTGCTATAGTTCAGGGGTACTCCAGGGTACAAATAACACTCACCCCAATCCTCCCCCTAACTGACCTTCAGACTTGGGCCCTTAGCTCATAACAAGGTTACAGATATATAGAAACATTGGGGTAACAGTCACCACACGCCGATGACTGCTCATACGTTCCAGGGTACCCAGGGTACAAATAAACAATCACCACAAATCTAACCCCTAACTGGCCTTCAGACTGGGCCCCCTTAGCTCTTAATTCACCTCACGAGATGTAATAGGTAGGAGGGTTGCCGAGGGGGATGTAGCACGGCCACATGGGCAGGTTGTTTATGTTTTGGTTCCTCCCAGTTGAGATTGTATGGTGCCACCGCAGGGCAATATTAAGTGTCTGTCCAGTTACCTAAAAATGTTCTCCTTTTATTTGGTGAGATGTTGCATCATGGGTTTTAAGGGTTTCAGCTCCCTGGAGCAGAACTGATATCTGTTAACTGTCCCGGCCGTCTTCCTCTTGAGATGGCAGGTGATAGGACAAATCCCGTCGCCGTTGACAAAGTCTTTGGTGATTGTGGAGTGCTGGGAAAACGTGAGCATTGTTATATCAACGCAATTGGGGCGTGCAGGTTGGGCAACACGTATATTAAGAGTCAGTCTCAGCCGAGTTGCTCTGGTTATTAATGGGGGAATAGGAGGTGCATTGGCGCTAATTGGTGGAACGGCTTTAGAATACAGGCTCTGCTGTACTGGTAGGCTTAGGGGATCTCGCGAGGGGCCCGATGTCCGTTAGTGCCAGGGATGGTGTTGACAGGCTAGGAGATAGGCTCAATATGGCCACCCTTGGGACCAGACCACACCCTGGGCGCAGTTGTGAATTTTGGACTTGTAGGCCTGGATGATAATGGGTGGGGGACTGTGCAGTGCTGGCTGGCAAGAACCACGTAAATGGACTTGTGATGTGAAGTCTCACTGCGACCAGCCTGATAGAGACCACAATGGTTCGGTGCGATTTAACTGTTTGGTCTCTTAGTTCTTGCTGCTTTTCCCCTCCCATGCCCTTCCCGCGACACCCTTCCTTCCGGTCTTTTGCACTGATTGACTGGTGTTTTCCAGTTCCTGATGTCCCGAGCTTCCGGCAGTTACGCAATGACTCCAAGGCTTACTCCCTCTAAATGGATCACCGGTGACTCATGCTCGGTGCCCACAACCCTCTTGGTCCAGAATAGCGAGGCGCGTGTGCGAGCCATTATTGAGTGGCAAGCGAGAGATGTGGCAAGACTGTTCATTATCATCGACCATTCTAAACAGGAAAATAGAACTTTCCGACTTAGGGAGACTGACCTGAGTCAATCCGGAATAGACAAAGTCAGCCGCCCTGATTTAACATTGGCGCTGGAGATGAATATGTTGAAGTTGTGATGGGAATTGTAAAGGGCTAAGTTCTGATACATTCTGAAAAATGATGTTTACTTCCCCTTTAAATGAGAACGACGCTTAACGTAATGAAGTAGCTAGAATGTTGTACATGTTTTGTTTGCTTCTGTCACCAGCCAGGAACCACAGCCCTGCAGTAAAGATCTGTGTCCAAATGCCCCAGTAGCTCCCATCTTCTTTTCTGCTGATTCAATTGATTCACATGCTCGTGCTGCTGTCTTATGAGCTTTAGGGACCATCAGCAGATATAGCATGACCATAGAATAGAAATGTCACACACTCATAAGGCTGGAGTGTATAAGTTAATACAGTAATTATAATGGCGAGCGAGCAGAGACAGCCATGGAATTGGCATCAGAATTTCTAGATCACGCAGAACCGTGTAGCAGTCAGCTTATACAGGCAGGGAAGTCAATTTGGTCTGCTGGATAATTAGTGGTGTGACGAGGCGTAAGGCTTAGCTTCTCAACAGCCAATCAGAGCCACTGAGCATGAGTGTCACGAGGACACTTTCCAAGATGGTGACCCCGTGACAAAGTTTGGAGAGTGCCTGGATCATTGGCGTGCGTTATTGCAGCTCAAATTTAGCCTCGGTGCAATAATTACGTATGTAGAGAAAGTATGGGAATTTTTAGAGGCCACATTGCATTGATGAGGGTTGTAGTTCTACTTTAGAGTGCAGGGGCAGAACCAGGGTCATTGCGAGGAATGGTGACAGAGTACACAGTAACGAAGTTGGTTTTGATATCCTGTTGATGGCGAGCGTAGGGGCAAGTATCGGACATATAAGGGCGATTTGCGGCCCCCCACACTAGAATTTGGTTGGGGCCCTGTCAGCACGTAGGATTGGTTGGCAGGATGTTGGGCTGCACTCTGTGCGTGCTGAACTGAGCCAGGGGAAGTTATAACGCACTGGTTGATCAGCCAGGTAGGAGTACGGAGGTGGGAAGGCCGCGTCACGCGCTTATACTGCCAGTGGAGGTGGGGCCAGAAGTGAAGGGTGCGGCCAGAGAGGGCGAGAACGTTAGCACTGTGAACAGGTGCGAGAGTGAACAGTGGTCACCAATACAGGCGTAGAGGGCCTGAGCCTCTCAGGCGACGCTCTGAGGAGTTGTTGGGATCGCGGACGGTGTTCGCAGCTGAGTCGATCGATCAAGATCCTTAGGGGTGTGATATTGTTGCGTGTAATTGTGCTGGCATGATGCTAATTTCCTCTTACTCCGGGCCCCGGGAGGTGGCGGACATGGTTCTATGATCTGCCGCCGTTCGTTCGGACACACTGCGGCAGTTGTTATATGCGTTTGGAGAGCCGATTTGCAAAGTCGGTGACTTTGGCAAATTAAAATCATTTTCTTTCCTGTAAGGAGAAGCCTGCTCTGTGCTGGGGATAGTGGGTAGTCGGGCCATGCCTTGTAGGGCCGCAGAATAAAGGCGGGAACTGTAGGACGTGTGTGGTATAGTAAGGTAAGATGCTGTGATTGTGGGATACGAGAATTGACCCAATGGTTGCTCCACAGTATCCTAAATGGTTTGCACTTCCCTTTACATAAGTATGGGCTGTGGTCTAGTTTGTCATCTGGGCCAGTTAATTTTAGCAGGCCTGTGGCGGTAAAATGGGATGCCGAAGTGTATTAAATGAGGAAAAAGAAAGGCAAGATATAGGAAAGGACAGTATTTATTTCCACGCTCGAAAGGGGCATCCCTGTATCCTGTGTCTCCAATGCGAAATAGAGTATTGCCTCCTACTATGTACTCGTATGCGGTGTACCCATTAATAACCATTACATTGCTGGATCTCTGGCTCCTGATTGGCCTCTGCTGGTGCAAGATCGTCAGTCGGGGAAAAAGTTGGCGCCGCTGACCGGCAGCCGACAGTTGACATCCCTGGGGCAATGTGATTTATTGGCTGTCAAATAATAAAATCCCATCTCCAGGAAATCCGCCCGCGGTCGCGAGCCAAGAAGGGCCGACGGGTGCGCCGGGAGTTTGCTGGTTCTGTGTTGGGCAGGTGAGACGGAGGACAACGACCTACAGTCAAGATGGGGACAGGGTGAGAGTGGGATGAGAGAAGCTCGAGGAAGGAAGAAAGAAGCTAACCTCAGTGGTGGGAACAGTGTGGAAGTAGGTGAGAGGACACAGCTGAAGTATGGCTGGGCTTAGGTAAGGAAAGTACACGCACAATTGAGGTGAGCATTAAGTGCAAGTCAGGAGCGGAGCCAGAGAAGGTCAAGGGTGGGCCATGGAGGGAGAGGTCGGCCTCTCAAAGATTTACCAGGAAGAAGTGGCAGAGGCAGGTTACACGGTGCTTTTGGTGTTTCTAGCAGACACGGGGCGCCAGAAGAGAAAACTGGGTAGCAATGCTGCCTGCCGCAACAACTGGGGCAGGTGTGGTCATGGATACTGTTTCCTTTCCCTGGCAACTGCACTGGAACAGGCAACATGGCTTGCACCACTGAACCAGCCAAGTGGACACAACACTGCAAGGAACAGGCGCAAAAGCACCAAGGAGTTGAGGTAGAAGCCCGTAGTGCTCGCCTTGAGCAGCAAAGAGGCAGCACAGGAGGTAGAACAGGTCCGACGACAAGCCAGGAGTAGGAAACAGTCGTGCAGAGCTGTACGTAGAGTAGGAAAACAGTCCAACAGACACACCAGGAGTAGGAAACAGGGCCTACTGTTATATCAGAGATGAAACACAGCTGCAACTGTACTAGGGAGTAGGAAACAGTCCACTGAGGACAACCAGGAGTAGGAAACAGTGCTGCGCAGGAGGTTGACTAGGAGTAGGGAAGCATCCAGACAGACACACGCCAGGGGAGTAGGGAAGACAGTCTGGCAGGACTTCGTAGGAGTAGGAACATCCACAGACACGAGCCAGGAGTAGGAAACAGTTCTGCAGACTTACTAGGAGTAGAAACCACAGTTACATCAGAAGCAGAAAACAGGCCACAAATACACCAGGAGCAGGAAACCGTCACAGGTACTAGAGCAATAAACAGGCCAATCAGAGACAGGAACAGGCCCAGAGGTACTTCAGGGAAGAAAAGCCAAAGTTACATCAGTAACAGGAACGAGGCCACAGAGCCAATGAGGAATGTAGCAGGACAAACCCTTCAGGAGGCAGGAAACAGGCCACATACATGTGAGAAGCAGAAATTGGCCAAAGACATGTTGGGAGCAGGAACAGACGGAGACACATGATAGGACAGAAATGGCCGACACATGGATTTAGTAGAGCGAGAGAAACAGGCCAGAGATAAGACGCGCACGAAGTGAGGGGAGAAGCCACACACGACAGCATCAGTAGCAAAGAAAACTGGCTGAAACACAGTAAGTTCGGCAGGGGAACAGTCCACGTGAAGTCAAGTAGCAGGAAGAACAAGCTGAAACACAGTAGGAGAGGCCACATGATTACAAATGGAGCAGGAACAGGCCATCGGACTACAAATGGAGAGGAACGGCCAAGGATAGCAATGGTAGCAGGACAGGCCACGGATCAAATGGAGCAGGAAACAGGCCACGGATCCAATGGGCAGGAAACAGGCACGGATTACAAATGGAGCAGGAAACAGGCCACGGATACAATGGAGCAGGAAACAGGCCACGGATCACACCAGGAAGAGACAAGCGGGAAAGTTGACAATGTCTGATCGGCCATTCGCTTTTAGACTGAACGAGAGTGACGTGAGGGGAGAGCATGAACACAGTGTAACATCCCATTCCAAGTTCACAGAGTGTCATACGGATCAGTGTTGTCTCCTCTTGCCACCCAAATACTCCAGGGAAGGGATCATCAGACTGGGGGATCTTGAGCACCGAGGGGGCAGATCCAGCCAACCTGTGCTCTTCCTTCCAGCAACCAGTAACTGCCCTTTTAATCCCCGATGTTTAGTAATTTCCAGGTGCCCAGCTTGCGATCGTTATGGTAGTACGACTGGCGACTGAGTGGGGGCGGCTCGTGTCTAAGCAGAGTCTGTGGGTGGAGGATGATCCTCGGAGCAGTCTTGCTGCTCCAACCGGACATGACTGCACAGGATAGCGCATTGTATTTAGTTTCATGTCCTTCACCCACCGCTCAGTCTGGGCCTCCCAGCCACTGCTTTGGGTTCTCCTAGGGAGAGTTCTGGTAATAAGGAGTTGCAGGCTCCTCCATGGCTAACCTTGCCCTGCACTACAATTACGTGTGTCTGGCTGTGGCACCTAAGTATTCAGGCTGTCCCGAGGGAGGGCTGAGACTAAGCAATGCTGCTATTTTCTTCCCAACAGACGGGCAGGTGTTTGGGGCAGGGCAGGAAGCGCCACGCAAGGTAATTATATGAATAGTTGCTGGGCCCTTCCCCTTCCTACGAGACAGACGCGTTGCTTGACTGCTAATGCGTTCTCCTCCAGAGAGGAACTTGGGAACACCAGTATGAGGTTCAACGTCGTGTCTCTCGTCTTCTACGGAGGGGCGTGCGCGCTAGGAGTGGGGGAGCATCGGGCATTCTAAGCCATCCCTAGGAGAGACTAAATAATGCCAGGGATGAGTCACCCAATGTTTCATATATCTGTAAACTTGTTCATGGAGTAAGCGGGACGAGCTCTGAATGGCCAGTTAACGAGTGGGAGAAATTGGAGGGTGAATATTGATTTAAGCTAGCTTATGAAATTCACACAAAGAGGCGACACATTAGCGAACAAGACAAATGGAGGCAAGAGAGGGAGAGATTGTAGGAGCCCCCCACATATACCAAGAATGATCATCAAACACCAATATATTCTCATTAAAATTTTTTTTTTTCTCCGTTAAGAAACAACTGTGACAGATGGATCAATAAATAAAAACAGGTGACACATATTTATATATCATTGACTCCTCCCCCCACAGCACAGACAATGGTATTTCCTAGCGAGACACATTAATTCGGGATTTCATAACCTTCATTTAATTATGGAAAGACAAGGGGGCGGGGGATTAGTGGATTGGGGGGGGGGGTTGGTAAGATGTGAGAGGAAATAATGGGGGGGACCATGTAGAATTAATGGGGGAGGGGGTGACAAGGTGACACTGAGAGCGGCATCTTCCTGAGTTATAATTTCAGTGTAGACATTGGAACATGATCACAATTATTTGGGGGGGGGGGGTGAAGACTGAGGTATAAAGCTGAAAATAAGACCCCCACCCTATCTGGAACACTTCATTTGATATAGAACCCACCACTGCAGTGGCCCCCCATCGACCTTCCTTATAGAATTTGCTCTTTTTTTTTTTTTTTTTTTTTTAACTATTTTTCTTCCCTTTTTTGGTAATATACATTTATATATTAAGTATATATTAATATACAATATTTATACACAGCCATCCGGCCACTGACGTTTGGTCAGACCGAGTCACAAGCCCACCCCGCCAATTCTTGGTCACGGCGGCCGCAATACTGCTTGTGGATCCGCGCAGGATTTCGGAACTACACGCGGTCGGCCGGCAGTTTCTGTTTGGAGGGCGGGGCAGCATCCAGGAATGATTTTGGGGCAGCGCCCATTAAATTAGAACCGACTGAAATTAACCATATTAAGAAAGAATACAAAAAGAATAAGTTAATACAGATTAATCCTTCAGAAATAAATAAGCAGTCCGCACCATGCGGGGCCCATAGCCGTTCCCAAATTCCATCCGACTAATCAGCCCGACATGGTGCATAAAGAGGATGGTCTGCCCCAGAGGGGAATAAAAAAAATCCATAATAATATAAATAAATAAGTTATTAAAAGCTCCTTGCAGAGACTCTTCAGTACTTCAGTGGCCACCACTATGGCTCCCGTCACCAGCTGGAAGTCCATTAAGTGTCCGATACGTGAGGTGAGGGGGACGCAACAGATTTTGTTGCCCCTCTGGAAGAGAATCTCATGTATAAGGGGGCAAGTTTTCTATTTCCACCCCCCCTCTCTCCGGCTTCTCTACCCGTGGTTCCTCTGTTGGCATCAGCCAAATCGCTCCCGCACCAACAGCATCAGCTTCTTCTTCCCTTTGTACGTCTGCTTCAAGTTGTCCAAGAACTGAGAGAACTGGCGGTGGCCATCGGGTGCCAGCAGGAAGGTGTCGCGGGCTTTGGCCAGGAACTCGATGAACTCGCCGTAGTGCCGCGGGCTGATGTGGGTGAGGCGAGAGTGGGTGGTGCTGATATAAGCCCCGACTGCCGCCTCCAGCAGCTGACAGAGAGGAGGCTTGTCTGCCCGTCCTCCAGAGCCCCTTCCTCGGCCTCCACTAGAAGAGGACAGTGCCTGGGCCAGTCCTGGGGGTGCCAGGCTACACCGGCGTATGATGTCAGAGAGAACAGGGGCACACTGCACACTTTTGATCACTAGAGGTACCACAGTGCTTAACTCTGCTTTGCCCAAAGAGTGTGCCAAGGAGCAGGCCCACAGCACATCACTGACGGCCGGGTGAGTGTCCTGGCTAAAGCCGATGCTGAGGTTGGACAGAGCCAGGGTGGCAAGTGTAAATGCCCGCAGTGGGAGGCCTCGGTGCTCCATGTATCGTGCCACAGTAAAGAGGTGTGAGTGAGCTCCGGGGCCCGAGCTGGCACTGTCCAATACAATCTGGTAAGCCGCTTCAAAGGAGGTGTGGTCTTTCTCACAGAGGGTGAGGGCAGGTAGGGCGCAGCTCTGGGGGTCCTTCATGGCGCACTGTAAAGCCAGGGCACGGGCGCACGAGCACAGCTCCTCGCGTTGCCGAGGGTCCGGACTGAAACGCAAGAGGGTGGCGGGGGATGTGCAGGTGACGGCAACGATGGTCGTAGCCTCGATGGGGGTGAAGAGGGCGTACCAGTTCTGCATGATGCTGATCAGAGCCTGGGCACCTAGGAGGAAAAATAATGTCATTGTGGTGCATAATGTCATTGCTGCCCCAAGTCACCCAGATAAAGGCAGGACAAATGACAGGCGGAATGTGTCAGCCACCACCAGGGTTGCCAGGTCTAATTTTCAAAAGTCAGCTACACAACCAGCCCAAAACTAGCCAAGAGGCACGTTACAATCAGCCCAGAACTAGCCAAGAGGCACTTCACAAGTAGCCCAAAAATGGCACAATATGTACAGTGGAAAAAAAAAAAAAAAAAATACATGAATATGTGAAAATACACCTTTTTCA
Source organism: Xenopus laevis (assembly GCF_017654675.1). Classification (NCBI taxonomy): domain Eukaryota; kingdom Metazoa; phylum Chordata; class Amphibia; order Anura; family Pipidae; genus Xenopus; species Xenopus laevis. The sequence continues at coordinate 150,865,241 of NC_054375.1, forward strand.
AGTGTTTCCAAGAAGCAAAATGGGACAGATTTACCAGTCACCCAGGGCGTAACTATAGGGGAGGTAAAGAGGTCCCATAAAGCCCTAATAAATATTCAATTTCAATAAATATTGGTAAAACAGTCCAACCTTTTTTGGTGGCCGGCAGATTTTTGCCCCAAATTGTCTGAAATTGAGGAAAGTCGTCAGAAAATGAGAGAATGCTTAAGAGAGACGGGAGACTGGGGTACAGAGCCCAAAATCTGCTAACTCCATTTGCATGCTGGGTATTGCAGTCCTACATTGAACTTGGCAGCTGGCAAATTGGTAAACAAAAACCCAACATGCATTGGGAGACGCAGGCTTTTTGCATTGGAGCAAGAAAAAAAAAAAAAAAAAAAGCCAAATGCCCAAAAAGTAGCCCAAATCTGTATCTTGGCTAGTTTGTTCTTTCAAAATCCGTCTGTCTTTAAATTAGCAGCAGAACTTGGCTGGAAACCCGCCAACCTGGCTACCACTTGCCTTATCCCACAGCCCCCCCCTGCTGGTCCGTGATGTTACTGCAGCCACTTACCAATCTCTGTAGCGCAAGACACGAGCCATCGCACCATCTCCCGCCGTCGCCACGTCAGGGTGGTCAGAGTCATCCTCATCACCTGTTAAAGATACAAAACAGGATTGGAATTAACGGCAGAATATTGGTAATGAAAGAGAACCTAATGCTTCTGCTGCCTATGCCCGACCCAGAGCTTTCAAACTTTTCAGATTGTTCCCCAGAAATAAAGACTTTTTTTAATTACTTTCTAGGTTTTATTTTTTATCATTTTTTTTAAAAAAAAAAGTTGAATGTCCCTGTCTCTGGTGTTTGAGTCTGGCAGCTCAGTAATTCAGGTGCAGACTCTGAGCTGTTACAGTTTTACAACATTTAGTTGATTCATTTCTCAGCAGCATCTCTGGAGTATTAGCAACTATTGTATCAATTCTAACAGCTGCCTGTAATGAAACTCAAGAGATTCTGCTCAGCAGGGACAAAGATAAGAAATGTATCAACTAAATGTATCAGTTTAGAACAGTTTACAGGGTCGGCGACCCCCCCTCCCAGAGCTGCTTTAGAATGAAACTTTACACTTCAATATTAGAAAAAGAGTCAAATATAGGAAATAGAAACTAATTGGAAAAAGTCATTATTTCTGGTGAACAATCTGAAACCAACTGAACTGAAAAGTGTTGGAAGTATTGGAAGGTGAACAGCCGTTTAATGCATGTATAGTACCTATGATTACATATCCCATGATACAAAACGCGTTAGGACCGATTGTTTTAGCTACTTGGAATAAAATCAAGTTTTATCGAGACCGGTTGGCTCCAGGAGTGCGTGTTCATTGTCATTGGTATTTCTCCCTACGCTACGGATTCAGGGCGCTGCACTTATCGGTGAGCGTGATACATTTATTGGCCAATATTTATATACACTGTCAACATGTGGAGTTTGAGCCTGGACGAGACAGACCTGGAGTTTTAACACCCAGGTTCATTTTTGCATTGGATGAGCCAGACTTTGAAACTTTAATTTTCACGGCTGGGATTGAGCCGCATTTTTCCATTTTTCTTATGTCCATGGTTATAAAAGCCAAGCATCTGGGCCATTGGCAGGGAGAGGCTTCTGGGTAATGGGCATTCACCACTAAGAAGCCAGCTTGCCCAACTGATCCAAACATATGGAGTAGGGATGCACCGAATCCAGGATTCGGCCTTTTTCAGCGGGATTCAGCCGAATCCTTGTGCTTGGCCGAACTGAATGCAAACCCTAATTTGCATAAGTCAATTTGGGGTGGGTAGGGAAATCACATGACTTTTCGTTACAAAAGAAGATTTTTTCACTTTTTTTCTTTCCTGCCCCTAAATTGTATATGCAAATTAGGATTTGGTTCATTATACGGCTGAATCTTTCACAAAGAATTCGCCCGAATCCCAAATAGCAGATTTGGTGCATCCCTGATATAGAGAATAACACTGGTTGTTACCTGCAGTCCCAGCTCTAGAGAGATATTTAGTAGGGTGGTGTCCGGGGGAGCATTAGGGGGCGTCGCAGTCTTGCAGGCGTCTTGGGCCAACTTAAAAAGCAGCGCGGGGGAGTGAATGTGCTTCTGGATGGAGGCCAGGACGGTGTGGAGCCACTTGGGGTCCCCTGAATATACAAAAAGAAAAGATGAGATTACTTTGCGTCTTTAACGCCCATCATAAAGCAAAACTGCTGTCCGTCATCATGCGAGCACCTGTACGTACCCTTGGCGGTGGTCAGCATGGCAGATGCGAGCTCACACTGGCGAGTCTCCAGATGTCCCAGGATGAACCAGCGAGGGAAGCGACTAGTTAACATGGAGTCCAGAGGCAGAATGTCGGAGCCATGGGGTGGGAGGATGGACTCCAGGACAGGGAGCCTGAAAGGAGAGATAAAGGGTAAGTAAGGCACTGGGGCAGGAGAACTCGACTCCAGGCACTTGATCCCCCCCACTACTCACCTCATTGCTCTCAGTGCTATCCGATAGGCCAGGTCCGTGTCATGTGGGAGGAGAGTGGTGAAAAGGAAGCGTGCGAAGGTGTGCATGGGAACACTCTCACGGTAGATCACCTCCCCGAAGCCACTGTAGGGACCACCTTGGAAAAAAAGATGCAACACACGATGAGATGGGAGGAAATTGGTCATTTCTGAGAACTACAACTCCCAGTATTCCTAATAAAGGTGGAGCCGTCCAATGGCAGGTCCATCTACACCTAGACTTACATTTATATCTATAGTGTTCCCTTCTGTGATAGAAGAGATGGAAGAAAGATTGATTTTTACCAAGTTTATAATGGTGTAAGATTTTTACATTTTCGATTGCACTGCGTAATAATTGTAATATTGACTTGTTTATAACAAGGTGTTCCTGAAACATTACAATGGGTTGGGTTCCACATGTTACTATAGTTACTATACTATTATTGTTTCTACAGGTTACAGGGAGTAGGGAAACGTACGACCACAATAAAAAGAGGATTAACCTCTCTCTGAAAAAGGGGTTGTTCACCTTTAAATGAATGGTTAATATAAAGTAGAGAGGGATATTCTGAGACAATTTGCAATTGGTTTTCATTTTTTATTTGTGGTTTTTGAGTTATTCAGCGGCTCTCCAGTTTGCAATTTCAGCCATCTGGTTGCTAGGATCCTTATTCCCCTAGCAACCATGCACGGATTTGAAAAAGAGACTGGAATATGAATAGGAGAGGCCCAAATAGAAAGACAAGTAATAAAAAGAAGCAAGAATAATAAATGTGTAGCCTTACAGAGCATTTGCAAATTAGATGGGGGTCACTGACCCCCATTCTAAAGCTGGGAAGAGTCAGAAGAAGAAGGCAAAAACCTTTACAAAACAAATAATGAAGACCAATTGAAAGGTGTCTTAGGATTAGCCATTCTATAACATACTAAAAGTTAACTTAAAGGTGAACCATTGGGTGGGACTACCCTGCTTTTACATTTTGGGACTAATGATGTACTGGCACAAACACCTATGATTAAGTACCGGAGAGTACAAAACGCGTAAGTTGGGTCATGTGGGGTCAGTATGTACTTACTTTTGATCTGTCACTATGTTAATTGAATAAACTTTTGATTTTTATGAGCTACGGGTTATGGGACATATATTTTGTTTATTGACCCTCCAACAACTGAAGCCAACTATTCCCAGCCAATAGACAGAAGTCATGTGATCAGCGCAGGCTCCTACCTTCCAGCAGAAGAACGGACTGTTTCCTCAGCACTTGGATCAGTCTCTCTGCCATGTCCAACGTGCCCAACAGGCCAATAATCTGCTCCTCGCTCCTCACCAGCTTGTCCTGGGCATAGAGACCCTCGGGCATCGCCCGCTGCTGCCCCAGGGCCATAAGAGCCACTTCCAGTGCCAGACACAAGTAGGACTCTCCGTTGGCAGTGGCACCGGGTAGGGGCACATGCTGATACATCACTTTCCTCTGCTCTCCACCAATATCTGCAAGGGAAAGAATTAACGTGAGCAAGAACTGGGTTAACTATTAACTCTTTGTACCTAGCGTCCAGCTTCTAGAGGAGACTCCAGAATGACAACCAGACCAGTCTCTGGGTCAGTGATGTGATCACTACCAGTAGCTTCAATTGTCAAGAACGGCACCCGACCCTTTCTTGCAACTATCTAATGCAGGGCTGTCCAACTGGAGGCTCATGGGCCGGATGTGGCCCCCAGTCTGCTCACAGACTCCATAGACTCCACTGTATGACATCATTTTAATTCAGTCTGGCCCTTCAATTTGCCCCATGACATACAACTGGCCCATTATATGTATAAGCTTTTGGCACAGGAGGATGTATGTACCTGGGTATAGCGATAGTCCCTCGTCCTCAGGCAGACTGGCTTCTAGGAACGTCCGGCAGAGACATCCAATGGGGTCCAACGGGTGCCCCACCCACCCCTCCAGGTTAGTTAGAGAAGTGATTCCCTTCAGCTGCAGTTCTGCAAAAGGACAAAGGGGTTAATGAAAAGCGTCATCACCCCACACTCCACAGATTCCAGTCCCACTCTCCCCGACCCTGTGCAACTGCCCGACCCTGTGCAGCTCCCTAAGCAACTGCCCAACCTGAGCAACTCCTCGACCCTGCACAACTGCCCGACCCCCGCGCAACGCCCAAACCAATTCCGCAACCCCCCGACCCCCACAAAACTCACAAGCAAGTCCCCGACCAACTCTCCAACCCCGAGCCACTCTCCAAACCAACTGCCCGACCCTGTGCAACTCCCTACGGCTACACACGTCTCCTTCTCACCTTTCCTTTGCTGCTTCACACTCTCAAGCTGGTGCTGGCGTTGCAGTCTCATAGTGTTGACAATACAGACAGACAGTCTGAGCGCTTGTTGTGGGTATCCATGAGACCGCAGGGCATCCACACGGGCACAAGCCACTGGAAAATGATCTCCCAACCACAGGGGGCGGCCTTGGGGGTCGTAGGAGAGCATATCCGTGCTACTCTTTACTGCACTGCTGGGGGCACCCGTCTCACCGCTCAACACGCGCTGAAGGTGCGCGTCTGTCCAGCGAAGCTCCCCGGCTTTCAAGGCCCGAGCAAATACGGTCTGACGTGGCGCAGGAGCTGGGGGGGAAATAGAAAATGTTAATATTTGGGTTTTTGTGTCTGTATCACCTGCAGTGGGGGAGGGGTTCGGTCCAAGTCACCCTGTTCTTCATACCTTGATTTGAATTGTAGCCCTGGGGTTGAGTCTGTGTCCCAGGTCCATCCAAGCTATAGTTGCCCTCCTCCAATGGGCAGATATCCAACGCGTTCCACCTCCCAAGCAACTCCAGCCACGATTCCCTTTCTTCCGCCCGGCAGTGAGGGCTGAGCACCACACACACCCACAATGCACCTGTGATGGGCACAACAGACGTCAATCAGTAAAATATAGAATATTAGATATTAATTACATTTCCAGGACTGATAGAAGCAAATACCAGTTATCCACTGCACGATAGGGGGGCCACGTGTAGAAAATATTAAAAGGATGAGCTTATGTGGTTTTAAAGAGGTATGGCAACAATACATAGGCCTTTAAAAGGGGTGGGTCACTGACCCCATCTAAAAACAAATGCTCTGTAAGGCTACAAATGTATTTTGTTGCTACTTTTTATTCCTCATCTTTCTATTCAGGCCTCTCCTGTTCATATCTCTTATTCAAATCAATGCAGGGTAATTTGGACCCAAGCAACCAGATCAATCTCTACATCATACGACCAGTTAATTTAAAGGTGAACAACCCATAAGCAAAATCACGTCTCACCAAGTTCGTCCCACAGCTGCCGGCACTTGTCCGTCATCCCCGCCCCCTGCTGCCGCCACAGCGCCAATCGTGGGTCTTCCAGGAACTGCTCGGTCATTAAGATCAGCATGCGGGCCCCATTGGAATCCCTCATGCGCAGCATCTCCCTCACCTGCACGGGAAAGAAGTAGCGCAATGAGCGGAAGGGAAGAGAGCGCAATTGTTATGTCGCCCCCAGTCTAAGCACCTGTAGAACGTGGGGCAGAGTGGGGAACCTACCTTGCTGAACATAGACTGTAACTGTTTGCTGGCGCCATAGTAACCACCATTAGCCAGAAGTAGCTTCACCTGCTCCTGAATCTGTTCCTCATCAAGGTGCCAGCAGTTTTCATCTTCTCGCCCAGCACCAGCAGTTGGATCTGGGGCCCCTAAGAGTAACAAAGTCAACTTGAGTAAAGCAACTCCCATCATCATCATCATCATCATCATTATCAACAGCCATCCTCATCATCATCATCATCATCAACAGCCATCATAAACATCACCATTTAAAAACTGCCACCACCCACTCACAGCTTCCAGTCCTGGGTTGTCCATCCCCCCCCACTAAGAACGAGGCTATTCATCTCACCATGCACCCGGTTTATCTCAGAGCCCAGCTGTAAGATCTCGTCGGCCAGCCTCTGAGCAGTGGGGAGCACCTCCGTGTGATGTTCGCTGATCAGGTACTGGACAAACTTCTGCAGTTGGTCTCGGTTCATCTGGGACAGGGTCTCTGAAATCGGGAGCCGTAGCTCCACCCCCCGTGCCCGCCGGATCCGGTGCAAGGACAGGGCCACCACGTGGGCACAGTAGAAGATGTCCCGGTTCTCGCAGCCGCAGCTGACGGAAGTGATTTTGCAGCGGTCGAAGCTGATGGACACTTGGTAGGTCCGCTCTGGGTCTCCGGATTCTGTGACGGATCCGCTGAGGTGGAAGCCTGAATGGTAAGAGACGGGGATGTTAGACGCAGAAATTAATCATATTCTCATCAATGGGGCATCCTATCAGGAATGCACTGGTAATCTGGGTTCTGGCAAATGCCAGAGGGGCTGCCTTAAGAAGCCACAGACACTCACTATTTATTGGACCTCTGTGTACTTGATATACCAAGGTCTATTTTGGATCTCAGTCCATAGTAATAGATCTACTTCAGACGGAGACATGATGGAACATATCACTTCCTTGTCTGTGGTCTGAGCAAGTGCAACAAAAATTCCTACCCCCAGCCACCTTTAAGGGCAGAGACAGATGCGAAGATTCGGGGAGATGTAGTTGCCCGGTGACTAATCGCAGATTCTCCGTGCGACTAATCTCCCTGAAAAGCCTTTCCACCGGCTAGAATCTAAATCTCTGGCGGGATGGCACTCAGAGTGCTTCGTTTTCCGAAGTCGTTTCCTCGTGACGCAACTTCAGAGGACTTTGGTAAATGAAGCACTCCGAGTGCCATCCCACCAGCGATTTAGATTGTAGCCAGTGGGAAGGATTTTCGGGGAGATTAGTCGCACCAAAAAGAAGTGATTTGTCGCTGGGCCCCCCTCCCTTATCTCCGATCATTGCGTGAATAAAGTGGGTGATTTGGGAATCTCTAATTATCATCTGACACCCCGGAACCCCCCCTTTCTTACAATACAGAGAGAAAAGGGGGGTAGGGGGATAATAATCCGATGCCTCCCCATCTCGTGTATAATTCGCGCATCTTCGCATTAAAAGATTGGACGGGGGGTATTTGAGAAAAGCTCCATTATCCATCTGTTCAGGCAAACCGACCCCCTCATTCACCGCAAACAAGACGCAGATAAGAAAAGGGAACAGCAGGGGAAGCTCTACTAGAATTTCAGCCCCCCTCCCCCAATTACCCTAAGGACACGGGTCTGGATTATTGGCTCTGCTTGGGACTAGTTCCCACCCCCCCCTCTAAGCCTGGGACTTTATGCGGAACACTGGGGCAAAACCAATTGTAGCATTGGCTGGGTGTGAGTGCGTGGGGGGATAACACAATAAAAGTCACATAATAGGGGAGACATTTGGGCTCATGGAATCAGTCAGGCTGAACTAAAAGCCAAAACACAGAGCTTTAGTAGGACACACAGCCATAACCCAAGCCCAGGGAAAAATCATACCATCTGCTGCTGCCACGGGACAGACAAGCAGTGTAGCACCAAACGCGTTGTGGCCTTTTACACAAGTACAGCACTCGTCATCAGCACCCTCCGATAATCCAGGGCGACTGCCTTTACTGGGGCAAAACAAAACTGCCACCTATATCCTTTAAAATTAAGATTATAAATGGCGCCTAGTCACCTCGCATCACATGACCCGCATATTCATTAAACGTGCTTATGGCCAGCCAGTAAATGCTGCTAGAAATGAGTGAGTCTCCTTAAAGGGATGATGAACCTTTGAACAACAACAACTCCCAGCATCCTTCATAAACCAATAAAAAGGGAAGTATAACACATAAGTCTAATAAAACCTGCAGAATGTCAAGTGTTCATCTTTGCATGGACAAGGAAACGTCAGCAATGTAATGTTCTATTGTAGCGTCACTGCCTTCTGCAACTGTCAGCAATGTAATTTTCTATTGTAGCGTCACTGCCCTCTGCAACTATTAGCAATGTAATGTTCTATTGTAGTCACTGCCCCCTGTAACTATTAGCAATGTAATGTTCTATTGTAGCGTCACTGCCCTCTCCCAACTATTAGCAATGTAATGTTCTATTATAGCGTCACTGCCTTCTGCAACTGTCAGCAATGTAATTTTCTATTGTAGCGTCACTGCCCTCTGCAACTATTAGCAATGTAATGTTCTATTGTAGTCACTGCCCCTGTAACCATTAGCAATGTAATGTTCTATTGTAGTGTCACTGCCCCCTGCAACTGTTCGCAATGTAATGTTCTATTGTAGTCACTGCCCAATGTAAGGGTTACCAATGTAATGTTCTATTGTAGTCACTGCCCAATGTAAGGGTTACCAATGTAATAGCGTCACTGCCCCTGTAAGGGTTAGCAATGCAATGTTCTATTGCAGAGTCACTGCCCAGTGCAACTGTCAGCAATGTAATGTTCTATTGTAGTCACTGCCCAATGTAAGGGTTAGAAATGTAATGTTCTATTGTAGCGTCACTGCCCCCTGTAAGGGTTAGCAATGTAATGTTCTATTGTAGTCACTGCCCAATGTACGGGTTAGAAATGTAATGTTCTATTGTAGCGTCACTGCCCCCTGTAAGGGTTAGCAATGTAATGTTCTATTGTAGCGTCAGTGTCCCCTGTAACTGATAGCACAATGTACAGAGCAGCTATTCAGGCTGAAGGGCCCAGAGCCGGGGCATGTGTGGGATCTGTGACGCATGACAGCCTCGTATTGTCCCAGTCACAAGCCTCGGGCCTTGGCTCCTCAATGGGACTTTTATCTGTCGTGTACAAAACAGAGATGTCAGGGTGGGGGCAGCCCGGGGGTCTGTCCGTGCTGAGAATGGAGAGAGGGTTTAAACAAATCCCTGCAGTTTCATATACTAATAATGAGAAACAGGAAACGGTGATTGGGGGGGGGGGGTGCTTGTGCCAAGGCAGTGCCAGCACTAATTAACTGGGATTATTCTGGTTATTATTCTAATTGAGCTCTAATTACACTTGGAAGAATCCCAAAATCTCATGTGCCGAATCAGCGCACCCCCTACAAACCCTATAGGCCCCCTGGCACCCAGGAGTGCTGGGAGTTGCCCAGTATCAGCCGAGAGAGAGACAGGCCAGGGCAGGCGACTGACTCAGCTCGGGGCAAGGAAGAGAGTCACCCTGATACAAGGAGTGTCACCAACTGTCACCCAGTCAACGTGTTACTGCCTGCACCCAGGGAATGTACCACTGCCTCGTCACGGGCAAATCCGGACTTGGTAAAGTGTGAGTGCACCTGCCTATACAGGTTACAGCTGAACCGCTTCACCTTGGGACAGGGAGAGTCCAGATGTTCATCTACAACTCCCAGCATCCTTCAAGACAGGTGAAAACACAGGGCAGAACAGAGAAGCAGCTGAGCACAGTCCAGGGCAGCCTCTAGGACAATAAAGCAGCACATTTTTGCAATTTCCGTTAAACCAGATCTACAAGCCGGGGGCAACTCCAATTCAGATAAGTTGCCTGTGGGCAGCCGGCAATGAGGCAGAATCAGCAGCAACAATCCAGAAATGGCAAGTCAAAACACAGCTAAACAGAATTTTCTGCTTTCAGTTGCTGTTGGACTACAACTCCCATCATCCCCAAGAAAGCTTTTCAGAGAAGGTGACATTAAAAAAGCATAGAAGATCTATGGGCACAGTTATAGCTTTTAGCAAGACACTTACCCACTTGAAGCACCCGCTGTACAGCTCCAGATTGCATCAACTGCAGCCCTCGGTTAAAGGGTACCCGGGAGTCCCTCTCTCCTTCGGGAGGGTGGTAACCGAGAGATGAGTACATACATATCTCCTTTTCACTACGTGGGAAACTCCAGAATATGATTCGCTTCTGCACAGGTTCCGGAACCCTTGAAAATCGCTCTTCCACCTGAAAGAGACGGAAAGGAACTATAAGCACAGCCTCCATTGTAGCGTCACACAAGGTGCATAGAGCACTCACCCCGAATCTCACCCTAACTGGCCTTCAGGCTGGGCCCCCTTAGCTCATAACAAGGTTACAGATATATAGAAACATTGGGGTAACTGTCACCCTGCTATAGTTCCAGGGGTACCCAGGGTACAAATAAACACTCACCCCAAATCTCCCCCTAACTGACCTTCAGACTGGGCCCCTAAGCTCATAAGGTTACAGATATATAGAAACATTGGGGTAACAGTCACCCTGCTATAGTTCCAGGGGTACCCAGGGCACAAATAAGCACTCACCCCAAATCTCCCCCTAACTGGCCTTCAGACTGGGCCCCCTTAGCTCATAACAAGGTTACAGATATATAGAAACATTGGGGTCACCCTGCTATAGTTCCAGGGGTACCCAGTGTACAAATAAGCACTCACCCCAAATCTCCCCCTAACTGGCCTTCAGACTGGGCCCCCTTAGCTCATAACAAGGTTACAGATATATAGAAACATTGGGGTGTCACCCTGCTATAGTTCCAGGGGTACCCAGGGTACAAATAAACACTCACCTCAAATCTCCCCCTAACTGACCTTCAGACTGGGCCCCTAAGCTCATAAGGTTACAGATATATAGAAACATTGGGGTAACAGTCACCCTGCTATAGTTCCAGGGGTACCCAGGGCACAAATAAGCACTCACCCCAAATCTCCCCCTAACTGGCCTTCAGACTGGGCCCCCTTAGCTCATAACAAGGTTACAGATATATAGAAACATTGGGGTGTTACCCTGCTATAGTTCCAGGGGTACCCAGGGTACAAATAAGCACTCACCCCAAATCTCCCCCTAACTTCCCCCCTTAGCAGCCCCCCATTAAGTTCCAATAAGACACTGCAGCGGATTGTTTTTGAGCCATAATATTTAATTGTCAGCTCTGTGGAACAGAGAAGACCCATTGGTTGTATGAAGTCAATATACTGAGCTATCAGGAGACACGACCAAAACATTTAAATGTTATAAAAGTCAATTTCATGATTTAAATGGACTTCATACAGAATGAAAAGGAATGCAGGTAGTGCACCCAGCAGTGACGTCACAAGAGACAGGTGACACGGGGCCCCTCCCCTGTCCCCACCTGTAATGATTATGGCCCTTAATGCTGATTGATGGGCAGGGAAAGAGGAAGCGATGATGCAGGAATGATACCACAGTGCGCCAACTGTACCCTCCTTAAATATATATTTATATCATATACACATAGAACTACTCACTGATATTTATAGATCCTTGTGTGTCACCATGTGGGGGTTCTATTGCCCCAGGAGAGTCACCCCGTTAACCCTTAGCTACCAGAGTGTTATATACACACACACACACACACACATATACTCTGTAAGCTCCTATGCATCTGTATACTATCATACAGTATATATATATATATATATGCGTGTGTGTATATACTATTATGTAGAATGTATTTATATATACACAGACAGACAGACAGACAGCTGTTGAAGTTGACAAAAAACACCCGTGGGTGAGGCACAAATAATTTCCTTCCTCAGCGCAAAGGAAACAAAACCCTCCCCACAAATCCAGGGCAAATGTCACTGAACCATCAATTCCCATTTCCTCTTCAGCCAGAAAACGGATTGCAAGCTCCGCAGGCAAGGGACTAATCCAAATGAAAGCAAGTTTCACTTATCCAGACAAGGTCCAGGGCCTGCTCATTCTCTAGAGGGGCCACATCTAAGCTCCCCCCCGGGGGTCCCCCCAGCTGTTATGCAAATGGCCCAACATAAAGGGGATATTATTATTTATGGGCGATCCCAATATGAGGGAGTTGTACAAAGGGGCCAATTGAAATCCTCTCTGTGCTCTGGAGGGACACAATAACCTCCTGGGGGCCACAGTTTGCCCTGCAGCCCTGATCCATTGCAATTCAGTGTTTGCTATACACCCCCCCCCCCCCCCTTCCCTGGGAGCAAAATGTACAAACACAATGTGAGGCACATTTACATGTCACACATAATCCCCCCACAGCCCTGAGACACATGGTAGCTCCCACTCCCCCAGGGGACATTCATACTCAATGGATTAGCATTAGTATTCATTACACTGATTAGAGACTGATAGATATAATAGATAGATAGATAGATAGATAGATAGATAGATAAAATATAGATAAATAGGCAGACAGATCAATAAATAGATATGTATAAATAGATAGATATAAGAGACATAAATTAAGAAATAGAGAGAGAGAGAGATAAATAAGATATAAATAAATAGATATAAATAAATAGATATAAATAAATAGATATAAAGGACACAGGATGTGGCAGATGTAGAAGCGCAGGTGAGGGCTGCTGGGAGTTGTAGTTCAGCAGGAGGAGGAGAGGATATCGGTAGAAAAGGCAGAGGGCTAATTACCTGCTCAAAGGCCCAGCACTCGGCCACCTTCTTAGCGCTGAGATCCAGCAGGGAGTCGGGTCGGTATCGGGGGCTCAGGCCCGGGCATCGTCTCTTGGGGGCCGGAGGTTCCATATCGTTGGCCGCCCCGGGGATTCACTCCTAATCCTTCCCCAGTCACGATCGCACGTAAATCCAACACAGGCCCGTCCCTAATCCCCCGGCGCCCCCGCGTTATCCTTTGGGCAAGGCCGGAATTCCGCTCTCCCTGCCCGGCCTGTCCGCGGCCCCTTTAAATCACACTAACAATGGGGCTTGGGAGCTTTATCCTGGCATCCCTGGCCCCGCCCACCAACCCGTGTTTCCGAGGGCTCATTGGCCGGTGTCTCTTGTCGCTCAAACGGAGGACCCGCCCTTCGCATGACCCTGTCTAGGTCAAGCGAGTTAATAGATTGTCATTCATAGGGAGCAGCAGCCGATTGTGGGAGGAGCCAGGGCTCTTTAACTGAACGGATGCGCCTTATTAGGAATGGAAGGGCGGGGCTACTAATCTACTCATTCATGTGTTCGCCTTGGGTCAAACAGTCAGGTTTGTGTCTTAATCCAACACCTCCCTGTTCTTTTATATTTCTACTTCCCTATTCCTTCATTTACACATTGTATATTATCCGCTTCCCATTCCTTTCTATACATTTATACTGGAACCCCTCAGTGACTTCTAATATCCTTATCATTTACATTATCCCTTATAATACATGAGTGATACTCAGAGTTCCCTGTATAACTCAGCCTGCAGCCTTGTGCCTTTATATGGTCACAGAACAACCCCTCAGTGACTTCTAATATCCTTATCATTTACAGTAGGGGGTACATTATCCCTTATAATACATGAGTGATACTCAGAGTTCCCTTTATAACTCAGCCTGCAGCCTTGTGTCTTTATATGGTCACAGAACAACCCCTCAGTGACTTCTAATATCCTTATCATTTACAGTAGGGGGTACATTATCCCTTATAATACATGAGTGATACTCAGAGTTCCCTGTATAACTCAGCCTGCAGCCTTGTGTCTTTATATGGTCACAGAACAACCCCTCAGTGACTTCTAATATCCTTATCATTTACAGTAGGGGGTACATTATCCCTTATAATACATGAGTGATACTCAGAGTTCCCTGTATAACTCAGCCTGCAGCCTTGTGTCTTTATATGGTCACAGAACAACCCCTCAGTGACTTCTAATATCCTTATCATTTACAGTAGGGGGTACATTATCCCTTATAATACATGAGTGATACTCAGAGTTCCCTGTATAACTCAGCCTGCAGCCTTGTGCCTTTATATGGTCACAGAACAACCCCTCAGTGACTTCTAATATCCTTATCATTTACAGTAGGGGGTACATTATCCCTTATAATACATGAGTGATACTCAGAGTTCCCTGTATAACTCAGCCTGCAGCCTTGTGCCTTTATATGTGACTTCAATATGCTTATATTGAAGCAGTACAGGTTACAACAGGCCTGGACTGGCAATCTGTGGGTTCTGGCAAATGCCAGAGGGGCTGCTGTATTGTTCCATAGAAAGTCACCATATAGTGGGCTGGTAGGGGGCTGTTTGGGCCTCTGTGTACTTGGAATAGCAGGGCCTATTGTGACAGCCCAGACACACAGCATTAGATTGCCATTGGCACACAATACAGGGCATTTGGTGGGGTGGCAGGACAAGTGGGCAGCAATAACAACATTGTGGGATGTGAAGATGTTGCAGCTTCTCAGACAGGAAAGTGAGTGCAGAATCCATTGTTTAGATACAATACAGAGCAAGGAGAGAAAAGCTCAAAGGGTCAGGTCAGCTGACTCCCCGTGTCTGCACCCCACTGACTGGGAATAACACAAAGATACAGCACCAAACAGAATGTGAAATTCCCACCCATGGATTGAGGGAAATACAGATGCACCCACACCAGTCACTCTCTCCCTTCACTGCAGCATTTGGCAATCCATGGGCCAGACAGTGGGATACAGTAACATACACGGGACCCTTGTACAGGGGGGACAGTAACATACACGGGACCCTTGTACAATGGGGTACAGTAATATACACACAACCCTAGTACAGTGGGGTACAGTAATATACACACGACCCTAGTACAGTGGGGTACAGTAACATACACAAGACGCTTGTACAGTGGGGTACAGTAATATACATGGGACCCTAGTACAGTGGGGTACAGTAATATACATGGGACCCTAGTACAGTGGGGTACAGTAACATACACAAGACCCTTGTACAGGGGGGACAGTAACATACACGGCACCCTTGTACAATGGGGTACAGTAATATACACACGACCCTAGTACAGTGGGGTACAGTAACATACACAAGACCCTTGTACAGTGGGGTACAGTAATATACATGGGACCCTTGTACAGTGGGGTACAGTAATATACACGGGACCCTTGTACAGTGGGGTACAGTAATATACATGGGACCCTTGTACAGTGGGGTACAGTAATATACATGGGACCCTTGTACAGTGGGGTACAGTAATATACATGGGACCCTTGTACAGTGGGGTACAGTAATATACATGGGACCCTTGTACAGTGGAGTACAGTAACATACACAAGACCCTTGTACAGTGGGGTACAGTAATATACATGGGACCCTTGTACAGTGGGGTACAGTAATATACATGGGACCCTTGTACAGTGGGGTACAGTAATATACATGGGACCCTTGTACAGTGGGGTACAGTAACATACACAAGACCCTTGTACAGTGGGGTACAGTAATATACACGGGACCCTTGTACAGTGGGGTACAGTAATATACATGGGACCCTTGTACAGTGGGGTACAGTAATATACATGGGACCCTTGTACAGTGGGGTACAGTAATATACATGGGACCCTTGTACAGTGGAGTACAGTAACATACACAAGACCCTTGTACAGTGGGGTACAGTAATATACATGGGACCCTTGTACAGTGGGGTACAGTAATATACACGGGACCCTTGTACAGTGGGGTACAGTAATATACACGGGACCCTTGTACAGTGGGGTACAGTAACATACAGTGGGGTACAGTAACATACAGTGGGGTACAGTTACATACAGTGGGGAGCAGTCTCTCTGGGGGGAGAGAATGGACAGGATTACTATCAGACAGGATATGACTGGGCTTCTCTAAAAGAGATAAAAGGGTCCCAGTGTATTTGCATAAGAAACCTCCCCAGGGAGGGCTGAAAAGTCCCAAACTCATTGTCTGACTCGTTCCTTTGTGCGGCCTAATTAATCACATTATCTGTGAGCAGACATCACACACAATACACATGCTGGTGTGTACACGCACGCGGGGAGGGAGACATGTGCGGGGAAATCTCACACACTCAGGAAACATTCGCAGCCCATTGTGAAGGGGGAGAAATTTATAGGGGTCCATTAGGAGGTCTACATTAACCCCCCTACCCCACCCTTCCCTGAAGACTTTCATCCTTACCTTAAGCTATTGTGGTTGCCATGACAATGCAGCACCTGGCATTTCTCAATGGCAACAATAGGCCCCTATTTGGCTGATTAGCCTATGAAGCGGCAGGGATAAAGCACAAGCTCTGTGTCAATTAAAGCTTTTGTCAGGCTCACTTTAAGCCCCATTCAGCTGTAATGCCCGGGCTAGACGGCCTACAGATAAATGACCATAAACACAGTGACATCTATGGAAAAGATGGCGTTGGGAGCAAGTGGTCGCAGAGGAATCCTCTGGTCGTTCCCTGCCCTGAAGAGCTTACAATCTACTTAGTAGTGAAGCTATATATACATATCATACAAAGGATATTGGCTACAGTCCCTTAATATTAAATGTATAATATGTCAGAGCATGCCAGAGACCTCTAGTGACAAAAACGAGGTAAAGCATAAAACTCTATCTCTATAATCATACTATTGCTCAAAAAATGGTTTATTATATCATATTAAATGACAACAATAACACCACATGTAGCCCAACGCGTTTCATGCTTACCCAGCACTTAATCATAGGTCCCAAACCCGCTGGGCTACATGTAGGGTTATTGTTGTATTTTAATATGATATAATAAACCACATAATGCATATGTCTAGGGCAAATACTTTGATGGTTGGTTCTAGTAGGGAGTTGTCATTTTCTCAGGCTGCTGGCCCTGTCCCAAACACTGTGGCCGCTGTCAGGGAGAGACAAGGAGCCATTGCTTGACATTATGTATTTGCATCCCCAGAATTCCAAGGGGCAGGCTAATATCATGTCCCCAGTGGCCCGGCGGGGGCATTATTGGCTCAGAACTAGCTGTAACCAAGCCATAATGGCAACGCCGGGCCATATGTCCCATCTCGGTTTACACAGCCATGAGCCGGCCATGAATACACAAGCAGCTTTGCCACAGGGCAAGTGGGGGGCGGGAAAAGAATAAGAGCTGCCTGACCCCTCCCGCCCATTCATTTAATACACATGAAATGCCTATTGTCCAACAGAGACAATGACCTCAATAACTGGCCAAGGGGATGATGGGACTCCGGGGGGATTGTGCTGATCTCAGCCTGAGGCTGCTCATTGCAGGAGACTTAATGCACCCATTGTGCCCAGCACACACACAGGTACAGCCAGCTGCTCAGGGAACAGCGCCACACAGTGGCCAGACAACACTACAGCACACAATTCCTCCACCCCTTTCATTTTGACTTTCTCACTGTCTTAGTGGAGGATTCTGGGATTTGTAGTTCAGCACTATCCAGAGACCCAACTAACACTTGTGAAATACTTACTCTAAAATATATATCAAGAACCGACCTGAGCAACCAGTCCAGGCCCGGACTGGCAATCTGTGGGTTCTGGCAAATGCCAGAGGAGCTGCTGTAAGTTGCCATAGACAGTCACTATATATTCGGTGTGGCCTGTTTGTGCCTCTGTGTACCTGAAATGCCAGGGCCTATTTTGAATCTCAGTCCAGTCCTGAACCAGTCGTACAACAGGGATACTGAGCTTGACCCTTCCCAGCTGGGGGGTGAACTACAACTCCCACCATCCACTTTTAATGAAACAGTAACACCAAAAGAATTAAACTTTTTTAAAGTGACGGAAATATAATATATTGTTACCCTGCACTAGTAAAATTGGTGTGTTTGCTTGTTTAGTTAAAATAAACAAGTAGCCATGGGGACAGCCATTCAAGCAATACATTTCCAAGCATAAGGCAGATGTAGTAGAGTCACTCACCAGCCTATGATTAAGTGTCCTAGTGACACGAAATGCGTCAGGCGAGAGATGACTATACAATAAAGCTTCAATTTTAATTTTTCTGGTCTGATCAATACGTGAGTCTGCCAGTGTGCCCAGCCCCGACATTTATGCTTTTTCTAGACAGCCGTTCAAGCACAGGATACACAGTAGATAACAGAGAAGTTCTGAAGAATCCCATTGTATAGTACAGAGCTTATCTGTACCTTTTCTCCTTTATCAGCTTTGAACGGCTGCCCCCATGGCTACACAGCAGCTTGTTTATATAAACTATAGTAGTACTTATCTGTTATCTACTGTGTATCCTGTGCTTAAATGGCTGCCCCCATGGCTACACAGCAGCTTGTTTACATAAACTATAGTAGTACTTATCTGTTATCTACTGTGTAGCCTGTGCTTGAATGGCTGCCCCCATGGCTACACAGCAGCTTGTTTACATAAACTATAGTAGTGCTTATCTGTTATCTACTGTGTATCCTGTGCTTGAATGGCTGTCCCCATGGCTACACAGCAGCTTGTTTATATAAACTATAGTAGTACTTATCTGTTATCTACTGGGTATCCTGTGGTTGAATGGCTGTCCCCATGGCTACACAGCAGCTTGTTTATATAAACTATAGTAGTACTTATCTGTTATCTACTGTGTATCCTGTGCTTGAATGGCTGCCCCCATGGCTACACAGCAGCTTGTTTACATAAACTATAGTAGAGTTTCTGAAACAAACACACCAGTTGTATCAGAGCAGCACAACAGTACATAGTATTTTCATCACAATTTCATTTTTTGTTGTTACTGTTCCTTTAACAGCTGTCCACCAACAACATTATGTGGGGAATTGTCCATCAGCAACAAGTGGAGAGGGAGAAAGCCTGCCCTTCAGTGTTTATTACGCAGAGCTGGAACATCTCAGGATGGGATGACAGGAATGGCTGCCATCAAGCAAGGTAGAAGTGTTGTTTTCTGCCAGAAAGGAAGTGACGAGTAACAGGAAATACACTCCCCTACACATGAGGATATTAAGTAGCTATGGAAAACATTAAGCAAATAGGTAAAAATCTTTTACTGGATAATAACCAAAATACATTCCATTATAGGGTCCCGCCCCAGTCCGTATTAAGAGGAGCCCCTCAAGCCTTGCTTCCTCCGGCCACGCCCCCTTTATCCTTCTTGCCCTGGTCCGGAGCCTTGAGCAGCGCCAGTTTCTTGGGCATGTTGGAGCTGGCTTTCTGGGTCACGTCATGCTCAATCTTCTTCCGGATCTCTACTTCCAGGTTCTGCCAAACATAAGGAAAACAACATTATTCTGTGGCCCTAACACATGGGGGACCTTACAGGGGCCAGTGACAAACAATTGCGGGGGACAGTAGAGTCATATCAGCACCTGGGGGGGGGATTGTTCCAGTCTGCCCCTTAATGGTTGGATAAAGAACATATGATTAGACACAATTGTTCGTACAGAGCAGGCAGTAACGTCACTCACACAAGGAGGGAAACAAGGGGTTAAAGGGCCCCTTTATTATTTTAAATCACAATCTAGTGCAGGAAATATTGTTTAGTGGGTGTGTCCCGGCTCTCCTATACTGTCACTGACATGGGACAATGCTACACACGGACAACCACAATGTATGAGGCGATTCTCTTCTTCACAACTTCCCAGCATTCCCCCGTCTCTGCATGAAGATACGGACACCTATGGGTGCTCTCATGTCTCCTCTCACTGTACCTTCTTTAGCTTCTGTTGGTGGATAAGGCGGGATTTCTTTGGTGCAATAACTCGGCCTGTAGGGGGCAGAGAAGAGCATGAGAGTTCATATGTTCAAGGGACAATGTCATCATACAGCTAAGTTTATTTTGCAGCAGTACTGCCCTGCTTTATGGCTGAGATTTGAGCCATCTGTATAACAGAGCAATCTGATCCCCATTGTAAGCAGCAGTACTGCCCTGCTTTATGGCTGAGATTTGAGCCATCTGTATAACAGAACATTCTGTCCCAGTGGCTGCACAGATCTGATCCCCATTGTAAGCAGCAGTCCTGTCCTGCTTTATGGCTGAGATTTGAGCCATCTGTATAACAGAACATTCTGTCCCAGTGGCTGCACAGATCCTATCATCTGATCAATGTTATTATAAAGGAGCAGAAATAAAGTTAACAGTACATGAACATGAGGCCAGTTTTTTGTCTAGAAAACAAGTTCTTCTCACCTCCCTTCCTCATGGGCACGGGCTTTTTGGCAGGTTTCTTGGGTTTGGCTTTGCCTTTTACAGCCCCCTGTGCCATGCTGAGACCCCGGTGAGGAGACTTAGGACACTTAGATATCGAGGAGTGTAACTGTAATTCTCTCCGCCGTATTGAAAGCTGAACACAGTTGCACGGAAGTGACACGCGAGACGGCAGCCATATTGGTAAGGGAAATCAACATCCGCTCGAACTTCCTGTCGAGCACGTCATTTACGGATGCAAATGCGCCATTTTGCTGGAGAGGAGCCGATTCCTTTGCTCTCCATCTTGGTGCAGGCGCAAGTACTAAATTAATGGCGTTAAAGTAATGGCGTTAAAGCAAATAAGATATCATCCCTGACCCTGTAGCTGTTTGCTGTTCCCAGTATTCACTTCAGGGACAGATGTAACTGTTGGAGCCCTAAATATAAAAGTTCTGCCTTGTACTGATTGAGTACAGCTGCACCACGTGGTCAGTTTTACTAACAGACAGGGAGGGTTCTTCACTAGCCAGTGCTCAGGCTGAGCCTATAACATATAAAGACACAAGGCTGCAGGCTGAGTTATACAGGGAACTTTGAGTATCACTCGTGTATTATAAGGGATAATGTACCCCCTACTGTAAATGATAAGGATATTAGAAGTCACTGAGGGGTTGTTCTGTGACCATATAAAGGCACAAGGCTGCAGGCTGAGTTATACAGGGAACTCTGAGTATCACTCATGTATTATAAGGGATAATGTACCCCCTACTGTAAATGATAAGGATATTAGAAGTCACTGAGGGGTTGTTCTGTGACCATATAAAGGCACAAGGCTGCAGGCTGAGTTATACAGGGAACTCTGAGTATCACTCATGTATTATAAGGGATAATGCACCCCCTACTGTAAATGATAAGGATATTAGAAGTCACTGAGGGGTTGTTCTGTGACCATATAAAGACACAAGGCTGCAGGCTGAGTTATACAGGGAACTCGGAGTATCACTCATGTATTATAAGGGATAATGTACCCCCTACTGTAAATGATAAGGATATTAGAAGTCACTGAGGGGTTCTGTGACCATATAAAGGCACAAGGCTGCAGGCTGAGTTATACATGGAACTGAGACTGTATCACTTGTGTATTATAAGGGATAATGTACCCCCTACTGTAAATGATAAGGATATTAGAAGTCACTGAGGGGTTGTTCTGTGACCATATAAAGGCACAAGGCTGCAGGCTGAGTTATACAGGGAACTCTGAGTATCACTCATGTATTAAAAGGGATAATGTACCCCCTACTGTAAATGATAAGGATATTAGAAGTCACTGAGGGGTTTTTCTGTGACCATATAAAAGCACAAGTCTGCAGGCTGAGTTATACAGGGAACTCTGAGTATCACTCATGTATTAAAAGGGATAATGTACCCCCTACTGTAAATGATAAGGATATTAGGAGTCACTGAGGGGTTCTGTGATAATTTAAAGGCACAAGGCCAAAACCAAGTGACATGATACAATACATATTATTTATTATGAAGTAGAACCTGATGCATTTGGATTTGACATGTTTTTTGCAGTCTCATATAGACAAAGGGAGTAATGTTTTCTCAAATTTTACGTTTACCCAGAATTTACTCCAATTCGAAACCGTCCCCTGGGAAACTTAAAATCGGGGTTCTACTATAATACACACATTTCAATATGTCACGTAAATGACATCACTAAACACTGATTACAACTGATGACATCACCGTGTAGAAGGTAATCTGTTAGATAATATTCATTGGTTTTGTGTATTCTGCTTGTGAATATTTCCACCTCAAACTTTGACCCCTTAGTGAGTAAAGTAGGGAAGAAAAGGGCAATAATGGCCAAAACAGAGGAGCAAATATGTCATCACTACACGTCATGGGCTCCATTTGTATCTATTAATAAAGAACATAAAGAAACATAAAGGACACAGAACAAAACGTCGCCTTCACAGTGGCAGATCGAAATGATTTTATTACAAAACATTGGCCCTTTAAGAGTGACAGAAGAACAGGCAGTTAAGTGCAGGTACAGATTCCCTCTCCTGTTCTTGGTCATTTCGTTGGGTCAGTTCCAGGCTGACTAAACCAACTTGTACCTTCCCCTGATTCTCACTGTCCCTTTGTTAGTCCGTCTTTCAGCTCCTCTGGTTTAAAGACCCCACGCTCTGTTATTATCCCAGTGATCAGCTCATGGGGGGTGACATCAAAAGCAGGATTCCACACATCAATTCCTGCAGGAACAAAAGGAAAGAATAAGGAATGGCAGAGCCAAAATCATTGTCTGCTCAGAAACCTGTAGCCTGTCCTATAACTGTGAGGACAGACTATCTCTATTAAATTGCCTCCCTGGGACACTGTAATGTCACCTGGTCTGGGTTTAATCTCTCATAGAAATTAAATAACACCGACATCATACTCACATGTGATTGACACTGACTGTAATAGGAAGAAATCCAGGACAATTATTGTGCTTAATATTAACCCAGAACTGTGAAATCCTTATAATTTACAGTAGAAGGTACATTATCCCTTATAATACATGAGTGATACTCAGAGTTCCCCGTATAACTCAGCCTGCAGCCTTGTGCCTTTATATGGTCACAGAACAACCCCTCAGTGACTTCTAATATCCTTATCATTTACAGTAGGGGGTACATTATCCCTTATAATACATGAGTGATACTCAGAGTTCCCTGTATAACTCAGCCTGCAGCCTTGTGCCTTTATATGGTCACAGAACAACCCCTCAGTGACTTCTAATATCCTTATCATTTACAGTAGGGGGTACATTATCCCTTATAATACATGAGTGATACTCAGAGTTCCCTGTATAACTCAGCCTGCAGCCTTGTGCCTTTATATGGTCACAGAACAACCCTCAGTGACTTCTAATATCCTTATCATTTACAGTAGGGGGTACATTATCCCTTATAATACATGAGTGATACTCAGAATTCCCTGTATAACTCAGCCTGCAGCCTTGTGTCTTTATATGGTCACAGAACAACCCCTCAGTGACTTCTAATATCCTTATCATTTACAGTAGGGGGTACATTATCCCTTATAATACATGAGTGATACTCAGAGTTCCCTGTATAACTCAGCCTGCAGCCTTGTGTCTTTATATGGTCACAGAACAACCCCTCAGTGACTTCTAATATCCTTATCATTTACAGTAGGGGGTACATTATCCCTTATAATACATGAGTGATACTCAGAGTTCCCTGTATAACTCAGCCTGCAGCCTTGTGCCTTTATATGGTCACAGAACCACTCAGTGACTTCTAATATCCTTATATTTTTCAAAGAGGGTATATCATTCCCTATCAAAACTGTATTTTATATTTTTATAAGTGTGCATAACTTTCCTATGATGTATAAAGGGAGGATATTAGTCTGACATGAGATGCGCTCATTACTTGCTGAGGGTGGTTACATTTAGGGATGCACCGAATTCACTTTTTGGGATTCGGCCGAATCCTTCGTGAACGATTTGGCCGAATACTGAATCCGAATTTGCATATGCAAATTAGGGACGGAGAAGGAAAAGGTGGGGAAAATGTTTTTTACTTCCTTGTTTTGTGACAAAAAGTCATGTGATTTTCCTTCTCACACCTAATTTACACACGCAAATTAGGATTCGGTTCGGCCATGCACAAGGATGCGGCCGAATCCTGCTGAAACAGGTTGAATTTTGGATTCAGTGCATCCCTAGTTACATTATTCACTCACCTGGTGCTGCTATTCTGATGCCATTGATATCTGTTAGCTCATGGCTGGGCCTCTCCTCTATCACAATGCTGCCTCCTGTTGGCAGGCTGAGGTCACATGAAGTGCTGGGTGCAGCCACATAGAAAGGGATTCCGTGATATTTGGCAATGATGGCCAACTGGTATGTGCCAATTTTATTGGCTGTATCTCCATTTGCAACCACCCGGTCTGCGCCCACCACAACAGCTGAGGATAGAATAAAAACAGGTAGAAGACATAACCATACAATGTGCAGATCAGAATCAGAGGTGGTCGGGATATACGTACCAGTAACCTTGCGTTCCCTCATAGTGACAGAGGCCATGCTGTCTGTGATGAGAGTGGCTGGGATCTTCTCATACACCAGTTCATAAGCCGTGAGTCTGGAGCCCTGGTTGTACGGACGGGTCTCTGTACAGAAAACGTGAGAGAGGCGACCAAGTGCATGGAGGGAGCGCACCACACCTACACCAGTGCGGGAGGAACAGGGTAAGAAAGCGAGTTGTCTGCCGATATAGGAAAGTCAGCTTTAAAGGAATAGTTCAGTGTGAAAATAAAAACTGGGTAAATAGATAGGCTGTGCAAAATAAAAAATGTTTCTAATATAGTTAGTTAGCCAAAAATGTAATATATAAAGACTGGAGTGAACAGATGTCTAATAAAACAGCCAGAATCCAACTTCCTGCTTTTCAGCTCTATAACTCTGAGTTAGTCAGCGACTTGAAGGGGGGCCACATGGTACATTTCTGTTCAGTGAGTTTGTAATTGATCCTCAGCATTCAGCTCAGATTCAAAAGCAACAGATATGACCCATGTGGCCCACCCTCAAGTCTCTGATTGGTTACTGCCTGGTAACCAGGGTAACCAGTTAGTGTAAACCAAGAGAGCTGAAAAGCAGGAAGTTGGGTTCTGACAGACAAGTTATACATCAAATCACTCCAGCCATTATACATTACATTTTTGGCTAACGAACTATATTAGAAACATTTTTTATTTTGCACAGCCTATCTATTTACCCAGTTTTTATTTTTACACTGAACAATTCCTTTAAGAGCGAGAGAAAGGAGCCATGTATAACAGCATGACTTTCCCACACACTAAATTAGAGGTGTGAAAGATTACTTTTAGTATGTTATAAAAACTTTTCAATTGGTCTTCATTATATATTTTTAATTATTTTAATTATTTGCCTTTTTCTTCTGACTCTTTCCAGCTTTCAAATGGGGGGGGTCACTGACCCCATCTAAAAAAAACAAATGCTCTGTAAGGCTACACATTTGGCTGGTTATTTATTAGAAGGGGCTGTTCACCTTCCAAACACTTTTTTTCAGTTCAATTGTTTTCAGATTGTTCCCCAGAAATAAAAACCTTTTAAATTGCTTTCTAAATTTTATTATTTACAGTTTTTTTCAAAAATCTAAGTTTAAAGTTGAATGTCCCTGTCTATGGTGTTTGAGTCTGACAGCTCAGTAATTCAGGTGCAGATTCTACAATTTTGCAACATTTAGTTGATCCATTTCTCAGTGGCATCTCTGGAGTATTAGTAACTATTGTATCAATTCTAACAGCTGTCTGTAATGAAGCTCAGAGATTCTGTTCAGCAGGGACAAACATGAAAAGTATCAGTTTATAGTGTCAGTGAGCCCACCACATATTAGAAAACTGTTACACATAGAAAATAGAAAGTCATTGGAAAAAGTCTTTATTTCTGGTTAACTATCTGAAACCAACTGAACTGAAAAAAGTTTTGGCAGGTGAACAGCCCCTTTAAAATCTGAATGCATTTTTATTACTCATCTTTCTATTCAGGCCTCTCATTCTTATTCCAGTCTCTTATTTAAATCAACGCATGGTTGCTGGGGTAATTTGGACCCTAGCGACCGTATTGCTGAAACTGCAAGCTGCTGAATAAAAAGCTGAATAACTAAAAAACCACAAATAATAAAAAGTGAAAACAAATTGCAAATTGTCTCAGAATATTATGCTCTTCATCATACTAAAACTTAATCTAAAGGTGAACAATCCCTTTTACACACATCCACCAATAAGAATAAGCTTTTACTAGTCCATTGCAATCTGACTAATGAAATCTACTATCTGATTGGCCATGGCTATAGGTTATTACACTTTGCAATGCAGAGGGAAAAGAAGTCAAGGTTTATAAACGGCCAGCCATACGCTTCAAAACAGATAAACCCTTTGCTTATCGGAGTCTCACCAAGTGCAGTGCCATAGCCTGCGGTGGCCAGCGAGCCAGTATTGCAGTGAGTCAGCATACAGACTTTCTCTGTTGGTCCTGCCTTCTCCAGTATGTGCTTAGCGCCAAAGTCCCCAATCATCTGATTGTCCTCCACGTCCTTCTTCAGGAGAGATTCTGCCCATTGAACCACACTGAGAGACAGAGGGAAAAATGGGATATGTAGGAATTTTAAGAATTACACTGCCCATCCCTGGTGTAGGGCCAATTCCTGACGAACCTTTCAGTCAGCCGTTGGCTAGTGGCTCCTGGTTTGTCAGCCTCCTCGGCCAGGAATGCATTGAGTTCATCCGCTGCCTTCTTCATATTAACGGCCGTGGGGCGGGCACTCACCAAGTGATGTAGAGACTCGCGGACAAATGTGATGAGGCTGGGCACATCCTGGCATGGTTTGGTGGTCAGTTCCACTGCCAAGCTTAGCACCCCAACAATGGCGATAGCTGGAGCCCCACGAACCTAAAGGCAAACCAGAATCAGACATGCCTGAATCATAAGGGTATGGGTGCGCAACTATGTATTATAACTACAGTAAAGCAGTGGGCAGTGATAGTATTCATGGGTGCCAAGCGCAAGGATGTGGGTGCAAGCAGTCACTTGGGGATAAAGATTGAGCGTTCCCTGGCAGTGATAGTATTCATGGGTGCCAAGCGTAAGGATGTGGGTGCAAGCAGTCACTTGGGGATAAAGATTGAGCGTTCCCTGGCAGTGATAGTATTCATGGGTGCCAAGCGCAAGGATGTGGGTGCAAAGCAGTCACTTGGGGTTAAAGATTGAGCGTTCCCTGGCAGTGATAGTATTCATGGTGCCAAGCGTAAGGATGTGGGTGCAAGCAGTCACTTGGGGATAAGGACTGAGCTGATGTTCCCTGCAATCCCTGGCAGGAGTGTAATTACAGAAAAAACAGACCCTGAGGCTGCAGAGGGGCCCAGGAGACAGGCCTGGACTGGCAATCTGTGGGTTCTGGCAAATGCCAGAAGGGCTGCTATAAGGTCCCATAGAAAGCACCTGAAATGCCAGTTTATTTTAATTCTCAATCCGGCCCTGCCAGGAGGCATAGGGGCCCTATATGATACACAATTTCTATAAATAACAGTAAAACAGATGAACCTGTAGACACTCTGTGGGGCCCAGTAAATTCTAGTTACGCCACTTTATTGAGGGGTAAGTGGCCCATTCAGGTGGCTTTCTGAGAAATATATTCCACCGATACTACTAATTTATCCCTTCAAAAACAACGGCTCCTTAGTCATGCATTGCATCGGCTCGAGCACAAAACCAAGTTCAGAGCAAGAGCCCAATAGTCTCCTCAGAGTGGTCTGGGATGTGCCATTTTAGCTGAGTTCTCTTTATAAAAGACAAAACACTGAGGGTCATATAGTGAGTACATAACAGGCTGTGATGCTGTACCCTTATAGTATAAAACCAGCTCAGAAAATGTTTGTGAGGAAGAAATCTCAACTAAAACACTAACAACTTCCCAGCATGCACCGCGTTCCCGCCCTTTGCCCTCATACAGCGTCAAATGGAAAGCCACGCCCACACGGGAATCCTAAGCACGCCCATAGTACGCATGCGCACTAGACTAGAACTTCTGCTCGCTTTTCCCTTGCCTTCATTGTTCGGATGGCGTCGGCTCCCTGCTGTACCCCCGTGACGGGCTCATACTCGCTCTTGTGCGGGAGAAGCAATTGGTTCAACACCTGCAGGGAGCCGCGGCTATACCGCACCGATTCCAGAGACATGATGGCGACGTCACTACCGGGGGTGGGGTTACAGAGGAAGCCCACTGCTGCTCAAGGGGGAAGGTTGTGTGATAGGGGAGGCGGGCAGGGAGACCCGGAAGAACGTGAGGCACGTGGTCGTGGGCCCGGCTGCAGGTTTCTAGTGTTAGTGGGGCTCATTTATAATAAACACTGGACACATTTGCTCCTGGGCAGTAACCCCAAACAACCAATCAGTGATCAGCTTTTTATTCCACAGGTTGAACACTGAAATCAATCATCTGATTGGTTGCCATGAGTTACTGGCCAGGAGCAAATTTGCCCAGTGTTTATAGATGAGCCCCAGTGTGTTGTTATTGCTTGAGTATAGTAACAATTCCCTCTGCACCTCTCCTGTTCGGAAGGCGAGCGGTATGGTTGCTAGGTACATTGAATTTATCCTAGCAACCAGTTGTACTGCAAGACTGTATGTCAGCGAGATCCCTGAATAGAAACCAAGCCTTAGAATAAATGTGTATTTTGCTTCCTAGTATAATATCTAGCTAGCTGGTTACTCTTCAGGCTGCAGAGAGCCAAATCATTTAAAGGAGACATTTTGTGCACAAAATAAGAATGTACCAGTGCATTATACTCATTTAGATATAGAAAAATTGTGCTTAAAAAAGTAGTGTTTCAGGCTGATTTATTGAATATTTCTGCAAAAAAAAAAAACTAACAATCACTCCCTTCCACTTCCACCTCCCTGAATTCCAAGGCTGTGCACTCAGCTCACTGCACTGTTGGACAAGAACCAATCAGCAGCTAGCAGGACCTGATAGGGAACTGAAGCTTGACTGCATGTGTGATTGCAGGGCTGTGATTGGCTGTCCCCCTTGGACACACCCACTCCTCATTTGAAACACAAACGGGGAGCAGAGAACATCTATAGGGAGCTCCAATAAAGGGGGTATTTTTAAAAATAATATACATTTTTAGCACCTTGTAAAAGCACCACCATATATTACTCATAATTGCCTACAAAAATATATATTTTTTTCATTTATCCTATATGTCTCTAACAGTCCCACAAAAGAACTGCAAAGTAATTCATTTAGACACACAGACATGTCTCCTAGCAGCCCTTGTAATAAAGGCCTATGGGACACGTGTAACAGGTAGGGTTGCCACCTGGCCGGTGAAAATGATGATTGATCCCCAATGTTATTAATAGGGAATAAAGATAAATATATAGGAAGGTCAGTGATCCCAATGTTATTAATAGGGAATAAAGATAAATATATAGGAAGGTCAGTGATCCCAATGTTATTAATAGGGAATAAAGATAAATATATAGGAAGGTCAGTGATCCCAATGTTATTAATAGGGAATAAAGATAAATATATAGGAAGGTCAGTGATCCCAATGTTATTAATAGGGAATAAAGATAAATATATAGGAAGGTCAGTGATCCCAATGTTATTAATAGGGAATAAAGATAAATATATAGGAAGGTCAGTGATCCCAATGTTATTAATAGGGAATAAAGATAAATATATAGGAAGGTCAGTGATCCCAATGTTATTAATAGGGAATAAAGATAAATATATAGGAAGGTCAGTGATCCCAATGTTATTAATAGGGAATAAAGATAAATATATAGGAAGGTCAGTGATCCCAATGTTATTAATAGGGGAAAAAGAGTCGTGCTCAGCAGTGCAGAGGGAATTGCCTGCTCTCATGTATGTATGTATGATAATTAATATAGTCAATGTTTCCCAGAATGCTGCTGTCCCAGCTCGCTGCAGTGTTAGTACATACATTACACAGGAGCAGCAGTCATCAAGGGAATGGAAACCCTCACAACTAATGGATGTACAATTATTCCCCTTGCATTCATTTTAAAGCGGCTGCTCACCTTTATGATAAAGGGGTGGTTCACAATTAAGTTAGTTTAGTACGTTATAGAATTCTAAGTACATTTTAATTGGTCTTCATTTTTTTTTTAGTTATTTCCTTTTGTCTTGTCCTTTTTTCCAGCTTTCAAATGGGGGTCACTGACCCCATCGAAAAAACAAATCCTCTGTAAGACTACAGATGTATTGTTACTTTTTATTACTCTTTCTATTCAGGCCTCTCCTATCCATATTCCTGTCCCTTATACAAATCAATGCATGGTTGCTAGGGTAGTTTGGACCCTAGCAACCAGATCACCAATATTGCAAACTGGAGAGCTACTGAAGAAAGCTAAAGTAAAAACATATTTGCAAACCATCTCCAAATATCACACTCTACACCATACTTACAGTTTAAAGGAGAAGGAAAGCTACGGAGGCATTTTATTGCCAATAGATTAGCTGCAATAGTGCAAGCTAGAATGCTATATTTATTCTGTAGAATGTTTTACCATACCTGAGAAAAAAGCTCTATAAACTCTGTTTGTTTAGGATAGGAGCTGCAGTATTAACATGGTGTGACATCACTTCCTGCCCGAGTCTCTCCCTGCTCTGGGCTCAGATTACAGTAGAGAAGGGAGGGGGGGAAGAGGAGCAAACTGAGCATGCTCTTGCCCAGGGCAATGAGGTTTAAGATGAAAACAGGAAGTCTGATACAGAAGCCCATGAGTACACAATAGAAGGAAAGAAATGCAGTATTTCTTTTGACAGAGGACTCAGAGCAACATTACTTGGGGGGTTTACTGGTATATTTAGATGGACCTTTCTGATAAGGCTTACTTAGTTTTAACCTTTCCTTCTCCTTTAAAGTTGTTTAAAAGTGAACACCAGCTTTAACTTTGTAATACAATTGCCTATTCTTGGCAACATTTCAATTGGTCTTCATTAAAAAAAAAAAGTTTCTGTTTTGCCTCCTTTCAGCTCTCAAATGAGGGCCAGACCTCCGCAGCTCAGTGTTGGCTCAAATTTATTCCTTTTTTCTCATCTTTCTATTCAGTCCCTCCTACTATTTATACTGTCATTAAAGTGTTGGACTCAGCAGCCACATACATTGGAAACTAAATTCTACATCCCCTCATTGTCATGTAGAAAATGCAGCAGCACTGGTAGTGAATTCTGATTGTACATTGGTTGAAATAAACCCCGCCCCCCCATTTAATATGGATGGAAGAAAGTTAAAGGGCAACTAGGCCATCTGTGTTTTTGAACATTAAAAAATGCAAGGCTTTCCCTGGCAAAGACACAGATTGTAGAAAACCCATGACAGTCACAGGGAACGTTTCCAAGGCTGAGAATAATCGAACACCCTCCCTTGCCCCCCTGTTCATGTTGAAGCAGTGGGAATTCCCAGTCCTAGGATCCATCACTTCCATCTGGTGGGCAAGGTACAGATTCATGGCAAAGTGGAGGGGACTTCAAGTTCAAAGCTTATGATCCCTGGGCTTAAAGGATAAGTAAACCTTAAAAATAAGTAAATGTAAAATGGACAAGGGGGCTATTCTAAACATTTTGCAATGTACATTTATTATTTATTTTAATTCCAAGATATTAAGGAATACATTAAAGGGGAACCAAAATTTGATAAAGAGGCCACATAACACAGAAACCCCTAATAATCCCATCAGAGTTACCCGATTCTCCAATAAGTATGAATACATGGCATTTTCTATACTGAAATCCAGCTGTGTAACAGTTCTTCTCTTTCTGCATCCTTTGAAATCCTGGCAGGGAAGGAGGGACTAATTCTATAGACTGGAGAACGCATGATTCCCCCTAGATTTTTCCGAAACACACATGGCAAAGTATTCATCACGAGAAACTTTATTAACAGGTATTTATCACAAAAAAAAAAAAAATTAAATAAAAAGGGATTTAAAAAGAGCATCAAAAAAAAAATTAAAAAAAATAAATTAAAACCTGGAGAGAAAAGTAACATGGAAGCTGGGAGTTTTCTCATTGGTTTATTGTGAAGTTAAAAACAGGCAATAAAAAGTAAAAACTCGGCGTACAGTTTCCATGTCTCTGAACAGACAAAAAACACATCACGACCCCCCCAGCTGTGAGACGGACCAGCTGACTCCATCACCCCCCCCCTCCAAAGCCACTGGGGAGGGAGCTGCAGCCTTCATGGATCCCCAGCCATAGGGGAGGGAGCAGCAGGCAGCATGGGGGGGCGATACCAGGGAATGTTCAACTAAAAGCACAGGGACAATGGGAGGTAACCTTTACGTAAAAAAAAAATAATATATATTACTCACAGGACGGTCCCAGTGAATTAAACCGTGTCTTTGCTGGGGGAGAGAAAATTGAGGCAAGAGTTTTGGGGGTTGCTCTCAAGATTAGTCCTAATTGCTACACCTGCTTTTGCACAGAACAGGCCTCCGGGGGGAGGGGCTTGTGTATTGTTTTTGGAAGAGGACATCCTGGGTGAAGTGGAGGAGAGGGCGGGTCCTAAAAAAATAAAAACGACTAGACGACTCTTCAAACGACTTCTCCCCACTGTTAGATGGGCAGCAGCAGAGGGACTCTCTTCATCAGACTGGCAGCGGGTGAGGGGAGAGCGACATTCATTGGGCCTGCAAGAGGAAACCAGATCAGAATGAGGAAACAAGACACAAGCTCAAACTTTCTGCACTGTTGGTTCTGACTACATGCAGCTCACCAGGAAAGTCTGCAGTGTGAGAAGCTTTGCATAACTTGGCTATGTTAATGGCTATGGCACAAACCGCTATTGAGTACCTGCGGCCCCGGCTGTGCGGGTGGGGGCTGTGTGGGAGGAGCTCCTGGTGCCTGTCCGTAATATGCTGCTTGTTGTCGGTAATATTCTGCCCATGCTGCGCTATAATCTGGCTGTGCTGCAGGTGGAGCCGCCGTTGCTGCTGCTGCCACCACTGCTGGTGCTCCTGGATTGGCTACTGCCTGAGCGACTGCTGTAAATGAGACAAAACGGTAAAGTTCTGCTGCTGAAGCATTCAGCGACTTTCTCCTTTTATAAACTAAACATTGCTCCGCCCAGCTGCCGCCACCACCCCAAAGCATTGCTCCACCCAGCCACCACCCCAAAGCATTGCTCCGCCCAGCCACCACCCCAAAGCATTGCTCCGCCCAGCCACCACCCCAAAGCATTGCTCCGCCCAGCCACCACCCCAAAGCATTGCTCCGCCCAGCCACCACCCCAAAGCATTGCTCCGTGCAACAGGAATTTGCATGCTCACTATAAGGGCAGAGAGACACTGTCAGATTCTGGGAGATTAGTCGCCCGGCGACAAATCTCTTCAAGGCGGCTAATCTGTGTGAATTGCCTTCGAGGCGGCTAGAATGTAAAATCACCGGCGGGTTGGCACTCTGAGAGCTTAGTTTTCTGAAGTCGCCCACTCGATTTTACATTCTAGCCGTCTGGAAGGCAGTTGGGGGAGATTAGTCTCTCTCTCTCTCTCCCAGGAGTGAACCTATTTAGGTCAGTGAGTTGGAGGCAGCAAGGGTTGCTTTGGGCATTTCTACAATGGGACAATCCGATTGCACCAGACTAAAGTGTAAAGAGAAGACGGCTGATGTCTCTCCGTGTGTTGAAGGACCAATGCCAAACAATGACAACAACTGCACCTTCTGCGCTTCTCCTATTTAACTGTGTTATGCTTCTACAGGTTACATCAGTGCAAAGGAAAGAGGACAAAATAAAAGCATTTAAACTATATGAAGAGAACCAAGAACAGGTCAGAGACCCCTTGAACCCACAGACCAAGATTCATATTTAAAGGAACAGTTCAGTGTAAAAATAAAAACTAGGTAAATAAATAGGTGTGCAAAATAAAAAAGTTTCTAGTATAGTTAGTTAGCCAAAAATGTAATGTATAAAGGCTGGAGTGACTGGATGTGTAACCGAAGTAGGTTGTAGGGATGCACCAAATCCAGGATTCGGTTCCGGAATCCTTCTGCCCAGCCGGAACAAATCCAATTTTGCATGTGCAAATTACGGTCGGGGAGGGAGACCACAGGACTGTCACAAAACAAGGAAGTAAAAATGTTTTCCCCTTCCCACTCCTAATTTGCATATGCGGATTCGGTTCGGTATTCAGCTGAATCTTTCGTGAAGGATTCAAGTGTTCGGCTGAATCCAGAATTGTGGATTCGGTGCATTCCTACATAATAGCCAGAACACTACTTCCTGCTTTTCAGCTCTCTTTGTTTCCACCGATTGGTTACCAGGCATTAACCAATCAGAGACTTGAGGGGGGCACATGGGTCATAACTGTTACTTTTGAATCTGAGCTGAATGCTGAGGATCAATTACAAACTCACTGAACAGTTATGTCCCATGTGCCCCCCCCCCGTATAGTCACCGACTAACTCAGAGTTAGAGAGCTGAAAAGCAGGAAGTAGTGTTCTGGCTATTATGTTAGACATCCAATCACTACAGCCTTTATACATTACATTTTTGCCTAACTAACTATATTAGATACATTTTTTATTTTGCACAGCCTATCTATTTCCCCAGTTTTTATTTTTATACTGAACTGTTCCTTTAAAGCATTACATTTGTGTAGAACTGTGCATAACAAAGCCCACCCACCCAACACCCCCCTCTGAGCTCACCTTGCTTCTTGTAATATTCCTCCCAGGCTTTTGTGTAGTCTGGCTGTCCCGCTGGCTGTGGAGTTTGCTGACCTATTATAAAAGAGGATACAAGATCAGGGTCTTCTCTGTCGGCCCTCTGAATATTCACATTAGACTGGAAACACAAGGCCTTCAGATATTCGAAATGACTAAAGGAGCAGCAATAACCGTGAACTGAAAATAGTTTTTATTCTATCATTATGGAAATCCATAGATGACACCTGCTCCCGTGTATCCCTAGTTACCTATTAAATTCTTTGTATTTTACAGAATCGTATCAGCAATATACATGTGAGCACTATATTCGAGTTTGTACTAGTAAAGGATAACAATAGATCTAATTTAAATGCATAGAAAATGCTTTCATTTTTTTAGGATACCGGTCCTTAAAGGGGATCTATCGTGAAAATGAAAATTGAATATAAGACTCATCTTGCTGGAATAAGAAACTTTCTAAATACAATCAAATATTCTGTACCATTTATGAAATAATAGTTACTATACACTCTCCCCCTCTGAGCAACCTGATTCATTCTGTCTTCCTTCAGTAGGTGGAGTCAGTTTTTGATTGACTGTTAGGTCTAATACATCCTGTAGGGGGTTAACCCTTAACCTAGGTGCTCTCTCTTAATAACCAGCTCTGATGGAAATCTTGACTGTATATTAAGTTTTTAAATTTTGCGAAAGATCCCCTTTAAGAGATATGCAGAAGCATTTCGTATAGCTGCACCTATAAGAAACTCACCCATTTTCTTGTAATATTCTTCCCAGGCCTTTGTGTAGTCAGGCTGGCTGGCCGGCGGGGGCTGTATTGGGGGTTCTCCTTGAGGTGGAGGTACAGGAACAGCAGGGGGCTGCCCTGGGACTGGAGCAGGGGGCTGCTGGTAGTAGTGAGAGTAGTAAGCAGCCCATGCAGCACTGGGATCTGTGGGAGCAGGTGGTTTTGCTGCAAAGGGGAAATCAGAGAAGTACAATGAAAACCTAAGAGAGACAAAGGGCCTATAATAAACATACAGTCGCACACAGAGAAAACAACACTTACAGGGGTCGTGAGGTGCTGGAGGTTGGCCCCACTGGGGGTATGTGCTTCCCCAGCCTTGAGGAGGGTACTGATGAGGTGGAGGAGGAGGAGGGGGTCCTTGGCTGAAAGATAAGCAATTAAAGTCAGTCTGAGGGTATCAGCAACATGTAGCAGAACTACAGCTTCCAGTATGAGAATCTTCCTACACAGCAGTTTGTAAGCCTATACTTACTGTGGAGGGGCTCCTGGAGGTCCAGGCTGGTAGGGGCCGGGGTTATATGGTCCCATGGGACCTGCTGGGCCTGGACCGGGTGGGCCGGGTCCAATTGGACAAAGAGGGCCCTGTAAAGAAATAAAGTTGCCATTTAGTATAGCATCAGTGCACAAATAATGCCCATTATACAGGAATAACGGAAGAGGTCTGCCCTAATAATTCCACACTAATAATTGACACAGTGCTCTCCCCTTGTCACTTTAAGGGGGGTTCACCCTACTCCTTGTCTGGTCTCCTGCACCTGATAATCACCTCAGACTTTGCAACTTCAGTCACTCTTTACTGCAAGTTGGAGTGATATCACCGCCCTCCCCCCAGCAGCCTAACAACAGAACAATGGGAAGGTAACCAGATAGCAGCTCCCTAACACAAGATAACAGCTGCCTGGTAGATCTAAGAACAACACTCAAAAGTAAAAATCCAGGTCCCACTGAGACACTCTTTCTGAAAGCACATGAAGAGGCAAAATGACCTGAGATGCACCTACACACCAATATTACAACTAAATACACTTGTTGAGTCAGGAATGAAATTTTATATTGTAGAGTGGATTATTTGCAGTGTAAACAGTGTCATTTAAAAATAAAAACACCATAAAAATCATGACAGAATCCCTACTCGTGTCCAGTCTCCTGCAGCTGTATGTCTCATCACCTCAGTCTTTGCAAATATACTTGGGCCAGCGAGCTGAGCAAGCCGTTGAAATGGCAAAGATTTATTTTGGAACAAACAGAACCTACACCCAAAGCACAATTCGAAACCCATCTCGGAAGGCAAATAAAATGCCGCTGCTCTCATTACCTCAATCTTCTCCTCAATCAGCTGCTTGGCGTGGTCGATCTGCTGGGGGTTGCCTCTAATGGTAAACATCTTGAAATTGGGGTCTCCGTTCGGCGGCGGCTGCCTGGAGATCTCGACAAATGCTCCAGTTTGCTGATTAATTGCCTTCACATTTTCCCCACCTGACATATTTTAACAGTTAAACAGAGGACCCCTTTTTCCGATTTCATAGTTCTTTAAATAGCCAATAAAGAGGGGGGGGGCTTACCTCTTCCAATCACCAGTCCACACTTGTGAGTGGGTATAGAGAATGTCATTTCACCACCAGGAGGACCCCAAGGACCCTGCCCTCGACCCCTTCCTCTGCCACCTGGAGGCATTCCAGGACCCGGAGGACCAGGGGGACCAGTCTGAAGACAATAAGATACAAGTTTAAAAACCATACGGCCCGCATAGGGTCTGACCTAGAAGAACTAATGCGGGTCATTCTCACAAACACAACCATATGAAGTCCTACTGCACTTACCCTTAAACTCTGAAGGAGATCGCCGATAATCCTTGCTGCGTGCTCACACCTGTCTGGGGGGCCCATGATGTGAGCAATTTTGTCAGGACCTGTCCCGTCATCTGAAGGTGAGAAAGTTATAATACAATAATACAATACCCTGCATGAACACATTCGAGTACAGCAACAATCTTAGTTGGGCTAAAATACAGTACAGGTATTGGATCAGTTTTCCGGAAACCCATTATCCAGAAATTTCCAATCACGTAAATTATCCAAATTCTTAAAAATGATTTCCTTTTTCTGTGTAATAATAAAACAGTAGCTTGTACTTGATCCCAACTAAGATATAATTAATCCTTATTGGAAGCAAAACCAGCCTATTGGGTTTATTTAATGTTTACATGATGTTCGGGTAGACAAGGTATGGAGATCTAAATTACGGAAGTATCAGTTATCTGGAACACCCCAGGCCCTGACCATGCTGGATAACAGGTCCCATATCTGTATAAAGGTGGCCATACACGGATAGATCCGCTCGTTTGGCGATGTCGCCAAACGAGCGGATCTCCCTCCGATATGCCCACCTTGAGGTGGGCAATATCGGGCTGATCCGATCGTGGGCCCTAGGGCCCAACGATCGGATCCTAGCGTTCGCCAAACGGGCGGTCGGATCGCGGGACCGCATCAACGAACAGATGCGGCCGCGATCCGACGGGATTTTTAATCCCATCCGATCGAGATCTGGCCGACTTTCGGCCAGATCTCGATCGGGGAAGCCCGTCGGGGGCCCCATACACGGGCCAATAAGCTGCCGACACGGTCTGTCGGCAGCTTTTATCGGCCCGTGTATGGCCACCTTAAGAATATCCTAGGGAAAACTACTACTCCCGGGCACTACTTCGGGATAAGGGTATTTGGACTCAGTCAAGGGTAAGAGCCCTAAACATTGTATCTAGTTAAGTAAGGAAAAATGTTTAATTATAAGGGGAGCTTGGAGGAGAATATATGTTCGTTTGGGAAGGGGTATCCTCTTTATAAGTTGTATTCTACTCAATGGGCTTAAAGGACCAGTAACATTTTTTTTTAAATAAATAAAAAACACCAACAGTTTTAACTTTTAAATTGAAAGCTTTTTAAAAAGAAATGACTTACCGATTCTCTGCATGCGCTCAGAAACAGTGACGATCCATTGTGCGGCGCTCGGTTTCTCCTCCCTGGCTTCTATATGAGATAGCCAGGGAGGAAAAATTGAGCGCCGCACGATGGATCGTCGCCCTGTCGCATGCAGAGAATTGGTAAGTAATTTCTTAATAAAAGCTTTCAATTCAAAAGTTAAATCAGTTAGTGTTTTTTTTTTTTTTTACTCCCAGTTCCTAAGAGGTTAACTGATCTACTACTGGGAATGATCTTTAAATTGAACCAGAGGGGCCCCAAGTCGGTGTCAACTATTAAAATTACTTGGCACTAACGACTCTTGGCTTTTTGATGTCAGCACTCAAATATGTTGTACTTATTTTTATATGACCACACTTTTTTTTGGACATGGTTAAAAAATAATTAAATTTTGCGCACACAGCCTAGAGGAAACTAGAGGGAACATTGCTTAGCAGCCAGTCCTGAAAAATAATCAAATCTATCGGTCAAAGACAGAAGATTTAAAGGGTTTGTTCACCTTTGAGAACTTTTAGGATGATGGAGAGAGTGATTCAGCGACAATTTGTAATTGGTTTTCAAGTAATTTAGCTTTTTATGCAGCAGCTCTAGAGTTTGTAATTTCATCAATCCGGTTGCTAGGGTCCACATTGCCCTAGCAACCATGCATTGATTTGAATAAGAGACTGGAATATGAATAGGAGAGGCCTGAATATAAAGAGGACTAATTAAAAATAACAATAAATTTGTAGCCTTATTTATTTTTTAGATGGGGTCAGCGACGCCCATTTAAAAGCTGCAAAGAGTCAAAAGAGAAATGCAAATAACTAAAAAATAATGAAAAATTGAAAAGCTGCCTAGAACTGAATTTTAACATACTAAAAGTTACCTAAAAGGTAAACCATCCTCTTAATGGGGTCTCCCTAATAGATTGTGGAGTCATCAGCATACAGCTCCGAGCTGCCAGATATCTGATCCTTACCTTGTTTGAACTGTATCCTGACACCAGCATCATTCTGAATCTTCTTAATCATATCCCCACTGCGTCCTATAACAACTCCAACCGAGTGTCGGGGGACAGGTACCTGCAGGAACAAGTAACATACGATTTTAAAAGAAAGACCACAAAGTCCATAAAATTAATATGGTTTTTCCATTTAAAGTTTTTATCTGTTTAAAGGGAGTGGTTCAGCTTCCAAACACTTTTTTCAGTTCAGTGGTTTTCAGATTGTTCACCAGAAATAGACTTTTTTTCAATTGCCATACCGTTTATCCTAAAGATAAGTTTAAAGGGGAACTCCGACTTCCAAACTTTGATAAAGAGGCCCACTTAACACAGAAACCCCAAATTTACCCATCACAGTTACCTGTTTCTTCAAAAAGTATGAATAAATGCCATTTTTATGCTGAAATCCAGCTGTTTAACAGTTCTTCTCTTTCTGCATCATTTGAAATCCTGGCAGGGAAGGAGGGACTAAACACTTACAAATTGTAACAACTTCTCCACAGCTTACAGACAGCATGCAGGAACTACATAACCCACAATGCATTGCACTGGGATGTTCCTTTCCTTATTGAAATCACATGTGCAGGGAATTGTGGGATTTGGAGGATGCAGGCTGAGGACAGATGGCTGTTGATACAAAGTAACAGTAGTCAGACAGCTCAGCAACGTAGTCAGCCAGGTCAGAAAGAGCGCATGGGGGCTAAGCTTATGGAACGGTCAGAAACCATTAAAAATCTTGAAAAAGTCTGCATGTTTTTTTTAATTAATGTACATTGCAAAGTTGCTTGAAAATTATGTTCACTTTTCAAAAAGCTTAAGTTATGTTTGTGTGGAGTTCCCCTTTAATGTTCCGGTCTGAGGTTTGGCAACTAATTAATACAATTTGCTACATTTCTCAGCAGCCTGTGTGGGGGGATCATTAGTAACTATTGTATCAAGTCTAACATCTGCCTTTAATGAAACCCAGGGATTCTGCTCAGCAGGGACAAAGATAAGAAATGTATCAACTAAATGTATCAGATTAGATCAGTTTACAGAGTTGGCGACCCCCCCCTCCCAGAGCTGCTTTAGGAAGACAGAAGAAGGTGAAAAATGAAAGTTTAAACTTCAGTATTAGAGGATAGTCACAAAATAGAAAGTTTAAAAATATATATTATTTATTTCTGGTAGGGATGCACCAATTCCAGTATTTGGTTCGAGATTCTGCATTTTTCAGCAGGATTCAGCCCGGCCGAAACTGCATATGCAAATTAGGGATGAGGAACGAAATTCTGTGTCACAAAACAAGGAAGCAGAAAATGTTTTCCCCTTCCCACCCCCAATTTGCCTATGCAAATTTATATTTG
Source organism: Xenopus laevis (assembly GCF_017654675.1). Lineage (NCBI taxonomy): Eukaryota > Metazoa > Chordata > Amphibia > Anura > Pipidae > Xenopus > Xenopus laevis. Next base: position 150,905,941 of record NC_054375.1, read on the forward strand.
GTTAGGTATTCGACCAAATCTTTCTCAAAGAATTCGGGGGTTCGGCTGAATCCAAAATAGTGGATTGGGTGCCTTAATTTCTGGTCAACAATCTAAAAACTGGAAAAAAAAAAAAAAAAAGTGTTTGGAAGGTGAACCCCTTTAACCTGGACTTGCATAAGCCTTGGCACCAACAAGTATATTTGTCTCATGTAAGGTTTTTATTCTACAGTTCTGTAAAAATCAATGAATATTTTTATACCTCCTTATCTTCCTACGTAAGAAGTAAAACCTCTTCTATTTTTGGTGTTAGCGTGGCTTTAATTTTCTAAGAATGAAACATTCAGCCTCCCCTGGCCATTACATAGAGCAAGAAAGTCTTCTACTTACATCAATACCACCACCACCTCCTCCTCCTCCTCCACCGCGTGAACCATACTCATTTCTGTCAAAGTTAGCCTGGTCCCTCTCCTTTAGAAGATCCATCACCATTTCACAGGCTTGCTGTTGTACCAGAAAAAAAAGGAAGGTTAAAATAAGTTAATCAATGTGCCCAGTGCAAGATGTGACACTGGGACAAACCGCTTCTTTCCTTCATGTATAGGATCAATTCTGTTTTAATTCACTTTAACAGAACCATATAACATTACCAGGACTATAAAATGCACGTGATACAGGAATTTTGTTTTGTTGGGGTGGTTCACTTTAAATTAACCTTCAGTATGTTACAGAATGGTTATTTCTAAGCAACTTTTCGATTTGCCTTCATTTTACTTTTTATAGTTTATGAATTTGCCTTTATCGTCTCACTCTTTCCAGCTTTCAAATTGGGGGGGGGGGGGTCCATTGAGCCCATCTAATAACTTCTCTGGGGCAGATTAAAAGTCAAATAGTAAATTCGAATTATCGAAAATTCAAGTTTTCAGATTTATCAAACCTTGACCCTGGGAACAATTCGACAACTAAAACCTGCCGAGTTCATGTAGAAGTCAATGGAAAGGGTCGAGTGTCTCATTTGAAGCTGGCAATAGCTGGTTTTTTTCAGAGAAGTTTAGTTGAATTCGATTTGAGTTTTGGACGTTCAATTTTTTTCTTAAACAACCTCTCGTTCGAATTTTCGAGTATATTCGAATTTGTTAGAGTAAAAAGAAATTCACATGAATTGGAAATCCGACCTTTGATAAATCTGCTCTTGTTATTACTCTTCTTTCTATTCAGGCCTCCCCTATTAATAATTCCAGTCTCTTATTCAAAACAATGCATGGTTGCTAGGGTAATTTGGACCCTAGCAACCAGATGGCTGAAATTGCAAACTGGAGAGCTGCTGAATAAAAAACTAAACAAAAAACACAAAATTTAAAATTTCACTCTCTACATTATACTAAGTGTTAATTTAAAGGAATTGTTCAGTGTAAAAATCAAAACTAGGTAAATAGATAGGCTGTGCAAAATAAAAAATGTTTCTAATAGTTAGTCAGCCAAAAATATAATGTATAAAGGCTGGAGTGACTGGATGTGTAACATAATAGCCAGAACACTACTTCCTGCTTTTCAGCTCTCTTGGTTTCCACTGATTGGTTAACAGGCATTAACCAATCAGAGACTTGAGGAGGGCCACATGGGTCATAACTGTTGCTTTTGAATCTGGGCTGAATGCTGAGGATCAATTACAAACTCACTGAACAGTTATGTCCCATGTGGCTCCCCTTATAGTCACTGACTAACTCAGAGTTAGAGAGCTGAAAAGCAGGAAGTAGTGTTCTGGCTATTATGTTACACATCCAGTCACTCCAGCCTTTATACATTACATTTTTGCCTAACTAACTATATTACATACATTTTTTATTTTGCACAGCCTATTTACCCAGTTTTTAATTTTTACACTGCTGTTCCTTTAAAGGTGCACAACCCGTTTAAAGGAGACATATGTAAAAAAAAAAGAATGTGTCGGTGCATTTAACATTTAGATATAGAAGGAATGTTCTTGAAAAATAGAGTTTCTGGTTACTTTATTGAACATTTTTGCAAAAACCCTACTAGCCCTGCCCATCTGTTCAACTTCCTGCTTCCTCCTTTCCTAGGCTGTGCAGAGGAGTCGCGGCTCTCAGCTCACTGCACTGTAGGACAGGAACCAATCAGCAGCTAGCAGGACCTGATAGGGAACTGAAGCCTGTGTGCTTGTGTGACTGCAGGGTTGTGATTGGCTGTCCACCTCCTATTGTGCTTCTGGCAGGTACTGTTACGACATGCCCACCCCTCATTTAAAACAGGGACCAGAGAAACCCTAATTACCTGCACTTTGAAAGGTTCTCCCACTATACGAAGTGGCTTATCCATGTTGGTATTTTGTGATCCATCCTGTATCAGAATCATTTTGACGCCAGCTCTTTCCTGTGAAAAAAAAGGCAAAGTATGAAGCCGCCACACCTATTATACATAATTTAGGAAGCACTGTACATTGCACTGGGGATAATACAAACAGTGTGACGATAGAAACAAACATGAGGTCAGAGGGACCTGCCATCAGAGCTTGCACTCTATAATGCAGGGCACTTTACTTACATGAATTATTTTCAAGCATACACTAGACTGGGAAGTGCCATACCACTACTTATTCAACAGATATATTTGATCTAGACATACCAGTAATGAATAGGGCAGTGCACGCCACAAAGTGAAGTCACAAAGAAGTGAAGGTGATGCAAGAGGGCTTTAGGTTAGGGTTGCCACCTTTTTTGTTTTCTTGCGAAACCGGCCAGGTTGTTGACATGGGGAGGCGGGGCAGGTGACATCAGGGGCGGGACTGATGACATGGCGATTGGCCGATCGCCATGTCATTCACGTCAATGTCCTGTTCAGATTTCCTTGGCAGCCCTTCCAAAAACCAGGCTGTCTGGGTAAAAACCGGACCGGTGGGCTACTTTAGGTTTTCATGTTAGAATGCTGTTATAACTATATTAATTTTAGAGGAAGCAACACCCAAGGGCGTATAGTGTCTTGCCCTTTCAACTCACCTGTAACTGTTTTATGGTTTCTCCACCTTTCCCAATGATCAGTCCAGCTTTGCCAGCAGGGATCATGATCTCCTGTAAGGAACCATTTTGCCCATTGGAGCTGTCGTGGAATTGGCTAGGAGGACCCCCTCGACCTCTGGCAACAATGTCGTCCAGCAGCATCTTAGCATTCCTAGACATAAAGAGAACTACTCAGAAAAAGACACTTAAAGGAGAACTAAAGCCTAACTAAAGAAATAGCTAGAGATTTTGTACATTATGTTTTGGGTTTCTGTACCAGCCCAAGGCAACTACAGCCCTTTAGCAGTTAAGATCTGTGACTCCAAAGATGCCCCAGTAGCTCCCCATCTTCTTTTCTGCTGATTCACTGCACATGCTCAGTGCTGCTGTCACTTACTGAGCTTAGGGACCCACTCACAATATACAGTACACATAGAATAGAAATGTCACAATATAAGGCTGATTAGTAATTAATACAGATAATTACTACATGGCAGCACAGAAACCAGTGCAATTAGCATCAGAATTGAATAATCAGCAAACCTGTAGCATCAGCTTATATTACAGCCAGGGAAGCTCATTTTCTGCTGGATAATTAGTGACGAGCCCTAAGCTTAGCTTCTCAACAGCCAATCAGAGCCCACTGAGCATGTGAGTGTCACAGACACTTTCCAAGATGGTGACCCCCTGTGACAAGTTTGAAGTCCTGGATCATTGCTGCTATTGACAAGCTGAAACTTTAGGCTTTATGCTTACACTTGTGTTGGCCTAAAGAGATACTCACTGTACAGCATCAGGAGATCCAGTCAAGGAAACGACCCGCTCAGGCATCCCACCACTGTCTGCAAATCAAAGGCAAGAAGAGGTCAATGTTTTCGCTCCTTTCCGAAGAATCGCTATCAAAATCCACTCTTAGGAGGTCGAACCTCCCAAAACACTCTTTTATACCCTGTATTAAACATGTAGCGTGTAACAGCACAACTTCTCACCTGGAGATATCTGTACTTTGCACCCAGACTCCTGCTGAATCTTGTTGATCTGTTCTCCTCCGCGACCAATAACTGAAAAGAAAGGAAATGTTGACCAAAAATGCCACCTGATCAGCACTCATTGTGAGCAATATGTATTAAGAGTCTACTTACTGAGTCCCACCATGCCATCTGGAACGCGATACTCCTCTGTCATGGAAGACGACCTGGAAAATGGCACGTCCGTGGGATTAAAACAAGTTTATTTGAGGGTGAAACACACAGTGGATATAAAACACGTATTGGGATACTGTCATGGGGAAAAAATATTTTGTTTGTTTTAAAAATTCATCAGTTAATAGTGCTGCTCCAGCAGAATTCTGCACTGAAATCCATTTCTCAAAAGAGCAAACAGATTTTTTTTTTGTTTAATTTTGAAATCTGACATGGGGCTAGACATATTGTCAGTTTCCCAGCTGCCCCAGTCATGTGACTTGTGCTCTGATAAACCTCAGTCACTCGTTACTGCAAGTTGGATTGTTATCACCCCTCCCTTTGCCCCCCAGCAGCCTAACAACAGAACAAGGGGAAGGCAAGCAGATAACAGCTCCCTAACCCAAAATAACAGCTGCCTGTTAGATCTAAAGGCCCCTCATACACGGGCTGATAAAAAGGTGCTGACAAACTGAGTCGGAAGCTTATTGGCCCATGTGTGGGGCCATCCAACGGGCTTTGCCGATCTATATCTAACCAAAAGATCTCGATCCGGCAGGTTAAAAAACCCAGTTGGATCGCGGGCGTATCTGTGTGTGTATGCGGTCCCACGATCCGACCACCCATATCGGATGCATTATGATCCAATCATTGGGCCGTAGGGCCCATAATCGGATCAGCCCAATATTGCCCACTTCAAAGTGGCCATACAAGCGAATCTCGGTCTATGGCCACCTTTAGAACAGCACTCAATAGTAAAATCCAGGTCCCACTGTGACACATTCAGTTACATTGAGTAGGAGAAACAGCCTGCCAGAAAGCAGTTCCATCCTAAAGTGCTGGCTCTTTCTGAAAACACATGACCCGAGATGCACCTACACACCAATATTACAACTAAAAAAAAAAAAAAAAAAAAACCACACTTGCTGGTTCAGGAATTAAATTTTATATGGTAAAGTGAATTATTTGCAGCGTAATTTAGAACTAAAAATAAAAAAAACCATCAAAGAATCCCTTTAAGTACTTACCTTGGAGGGTGGACTGGAGCAAGCTGAGGGGGGTTTGCTATAAAAAGAGGAAATACACATAGGTAAGACTTCTCCTATGCTTCAACGCCTTAGTAAACAACATTTATCTTCAATTTAGGTAACATGTATCTATCCACATGGGAGAGCAAAATATGGCTCACTCTCTAAAACATTAAAATGAAAGTTTAGAGGCTAGAATGCAGCTAGGAAAGCTACACAATTATGTTTCAGGGTTCCTGTAGTAGCCCATGGCCACCACAGCACTTGATCAAGGGGGAAGATCTGTGTTCCTAAAGATGCCCCCAGTAGTTGCCCAAAAAATGTTCCCCTGTTGATGCACAGCACACACTCTGGGCTGCTGTCAATTACCAGAGCTAAGGGACAGATATACGCCCAATATATAATTAAAGGGAACATCAACCCAAACAATTTTGTAATAAAACACAATTTTAAGCAACTTTGCAATATATGTTTATTACAAAATGGTTTCTAAGTTATTTCTACAAGTATTGCCACTGAAAGCAGTGTTTGATCTATTCTCTGCCCTGGTGGCTCAGACTGATACAATGTAAGACAAGCAGCTGATTAAAGGGATTGTTCACCGTCCAACACTTTTTTCAGTTGGGTTGGTTTCAGATAGATCACTGGGTACTTTCTATTTTCTACGTGTGACCCTTTTCCATAAAGAATTTTTCACCTTGTAAAGCAGCTGGGGGGGGGTCGCCGACCCTATAACTGATCTAAATTGATACATTTAGTTGATCCATTTCTTATCTTTGTCCCTGCTGAGCAGAATCTCTGAGTTTCATTACAGGCAGCTGTTAGACTTGATACAATAGTTGCAGAGATGCTGCTGAGAAATCAACTAAATGTGTCAACTAAATGTTACAAAAATTGTAACAGCTCAGAATCCACACCTGAATTACTGAGCTTCCAGGCTCAAACACCAGACACTAACATTAAACTGTAAACTTAAGAAAAAGTTAATAAAGTGTAAAAGTAATTGAAAAAAACCCAATGGTGAATGGTGAAAACTCTGAAAACAATTGAACAGAAAAAAAAGTGCTTGTAGGTGAACAACCCCTTTAAAGGGGTTGTTCAGCTTCCAAACACTTTCAGTTCAGTTGTTTTCAGATTGTTTCCCAGAAATAAAAATTTTTTTCAAATACTTTCCATTTATCATTTTTACAAAATCTAAGTTTAAAATCCCTCTGATGTCTGAGTCGGGCAGCTCAGTAATTCAGGTGCAGACTCTAATTCCGATACATTTAGGCTAGGACTACAGTAGTGATTGTGTTGCGATCAGACACGCTGCGACAAAACGCTTGCGACTTGTCAAAAATAGGGTGCGTTTTGTCGCAGCGTGTCGTAATCTTAGCCTAAGCTGATCCATTTCTCAGCAGCATCTCTGGAGTATCAGCAACTATTGTATCAAGTCTAACAGCTGTCTGTAATGAAACCCAGAGATTCTGCTCAGCAGGGACAAAGATAAGAAATGTATCAACTACATGTATCCATTGAGAACAGTTTAGAGGGTCGGTGACCCCCCCCCAGAGCTGCTTTAGAAGGTGAAAAATTAGACTTTACACTTCAATATAAGAAAAACGGTCAGACATAGAAACTAGAAAGTCATTGGAAAAAGTCTTTATTTCTGGTGATCTATTTGAGACCAAAAAGTGTTGGAAGGTGAACAACCCCTTTAACAGACCTGGAGAACAAAGACTTTTGCGACTAATTAATAAGTAACAGCCAGCTGCTTTCAACAGCAATTGTTTTTACAAATAACTCTGAAAATTTGTAATAAATGTTGGAAAGTAGCTTAGTTTTTTTTTTTTCTTATTAGGCACATTTTTATTTTGGGTTTGAATTGAAATAAACGGCAGCTCACATAGCAGCACATTTAGCAACAGAATTAAATCAGCCCTGTAAGATCAGATTGAGGAGGGGGTCATTTAGCAATATTGGGGAAATTTGCCCATGGGCAGTAACTCATGGCAATTTGTTGCATTCACTTAGTTATCAGCAGCTGGCTGATAACTGTCAGTCACTGGTTGCTACGGGTTACTGCCCATGGTCAAATTTGCCCAGTGTTGATAAAGGACTCCCTTTGTGTGATCTGCTTGAGTATTTCGTACAACCCCTAAGGGTCAGGGCAGATTCGGGGAGATTAGTCGTCTGGCGACAAATCTCTTCTTCGGGGCGATTAATCTCTTTGAACTGCGAGGAAACTCAGAAAATGAAGCAATTCGAGTGACATCCCGCCGGCGATTTACATTCTAGCCGGCGAGGCAGTTCGGGGAGATTAGTCGCACCAAAGGAGATTTGTCGTCGGGAGACTGATATCCCAGAATCTGAGCGTGTGCCCTGACCCAAAGCGTAGGACTACATGGATGTTTTTGGAACGATCCGACGCGCTGCAATGGAAATAAGGTAAGTGAATGCATTGTCGGATGAAGTCGCAACGTTGATCCGACGTCATCTCACGTCGGATCCACATTGCTACGTCATCCAACAATGCATTCACTTACCTTATTTCCGTCGCATGCGTTGTCGCAGCGTTTCAGATTGCGCCGGTCCTACCCTAAAGCGTGCTTCTCAACAGCAGCAGAATATCACAGGCAGCACTGAGCCTTTTCAACCCAATACTATGCAGCTACATTTTTTTTATTAAAAGAACCAGCAATACATATAGTAGAAACCCAATTTGACATTTCCCCGGAAAGGATGGAATATTCTCCCAGTCCCATGCATTTTTCTCTTTTGCCTATGTTACCTCATTCGGAGGTCATCTGGAAAACATAAAATCAGGGTTCTACAGTATTTTTGACGGGCCCTGCTGAGCAAAGGTGTATAGTTGCTTGCACACCTTTCTAAACTAACATTTAGTATCATGTAGAGCGTGATATTCAGAGACAATTTGCATTAGGTTTCCATTTTTTACTATTTGTGTTTTTTGAGTTATTTAGCCGTTTATTCAGCGGCTCTCCAGTTTGCAATTTCACCAATCTGGTTGCTAGGATCCAAATTACCCTAGCAACCATGCATTGATTTGAACGAGACACTAGAATATGAATAGGACAAGCCTGAATTGAAAGAGGAGTAATAAAAATTTGCAATAACAATAAATTAGTAGACTTGCAGAGCATTTGTTTTTTAAATGAGGTCGGTGACCCCTATTTGAAAGCTGGAAAGAGTCAAAAGAAGGCGATGTATAAACTTGAAAAAAAAAATAAAAAAATAACCAAGACCAATTGAAAAGTTGCTTAGAATTGTTTATTCTATCTAGAGATGCACAGAATCCAGGATTCAGTTCGGGATTCTGCCTTTTTCAGTAGAATTCCGATTCAGCTGAATCCTTCTGCCTGGCCAATCCAATTGCCAATTGTATATGCAAATTAGGAGCGGGAGGGAAATGACATGACTGTCGCAAAACAAGGAAGTAAAAAATGTTTTCCCTTCCCCTTTGCAAATTAGAATTCGGTATTTGGCCAATTCTTTCGCAAATGGTTTGAAGGTTTAGCCGAATCCAAAATAGTGGATTTAGTGCATCCCTATTTCTATCACATACTAAAAGTTAACTTAAAGGTGAAGCACCCCTTTAAGTGCTACTAGCATGTAATAATATCCTAAAAAGCAAGCTTTGGCTACTTACGGTCGGGTTGGGTTGCCAGTTTCTTACACTCTGGCTGGTCTGGAGAAGGAAAACCAAACACATCTAGAATAAATAAGTAATGACTTATAATATGAAGCCGAAGACAAAGACACCTTCATTTACCGATTACAGGGGTGAATGTGCAACAGTGCAGTGACACATTAAAGGAACATCAACAAATAAATGTTTTAAAGTAATATCAATATAATGCAGTGTTGCCCTGCACTGGTAAAACTGATGTGTTTGCTTCAGAAACACTACTATAGTTTATATAAACAAGCTGCTGTGTAGCCATGGGGGCAGTCATTCAAGCACAGGATACACAGTAGATAACAGATAAGTACTACTATAGTTTATATAAACAAGCTGCTGTGTAGCCATGGGGGCAGCCATTCAAGCACAGGATACACAGTAGATAACAGATAAGTACTACTATAGTTTATATAAACAAGCTGCTGTGTAGCCATGGGGGCAGCCATTCAAGCACAGGATACACAGTAGATAACAGATAAGTACTACTATAGTTTATATAAACAAGCTGCTGTGTAGCAATGGGGGCAGCCATTCAAAGAAGAAAAGGCTCAGGTTACACAGCAGATAAGCTCTGTAGAACATAATGGTGTTATCTGTTATCCAATATTTAACCTGTGCCATATAGCCTTTTTTCAATTTCCAACATGGCTACTCAGCAGCTTGTTTATATGAACTATAGTAGTTTCTGAACAGATCAGTTTTACCAGTGCAGGACAACACTGCATTATATTTTCATTACTTTAAAACTTTCATTTTGTGGTGTTACTGTTCCTTTAAGCAGAGCTCGTTTTTTGCAGTGGGCGATGCACGAGTGCAATGCTGCATTGGTGCACTGCATGGTAAGCCATTGGGGCGCCAGAATAAGGGAATCGCACGTGATCTAGTTGCACCACGGAATGTTATACAGGTATGGGACCTGTTATCCAGAATGTTTGGGACTTAGGGTTGCCGGATAATGGATTCCGTAATTTGGATCTCTATACCATAAGTCTACTAGAAAATGATGTAAACACTAAATAGGCTGGGTGTGCTTTAAATTAAAATCAAATTATAACTTCGTTGGGATTAAGTACAAACTACTGTTTTATTATTACAGAGAAAAGGGGAATCATTTTTAATTTGGATTATTTGGATAAAATGGAGTCAATGGGAGACGGCCTTCCTGTAATTTGGAGCTTTCTGGATAACGGATCCCATATAGGACCGATGCACATGATCTTGCACAGCTTACCCCCATCATCTAACTGCCTTTTCTGCCCTCCGTAGTTGAAATCTGGGGTGTTGTTCACACCACCGGTGGCATCGCCTCCGATCTTTGCGGCAATCTGTAGGGAAAAGCGAAACGGCGATATCAAATGGCTGTGGATCCGATCTTGCATGAGTGTGGCACAATCACATAAACCCTCCCCAGCTGTTCATAGATCACACAACAAGAGCGACGACCCAAGCCACCATTTAAAAGAGAAATGAAACCCTAAAAACTACATTTGCCTCATACTGAACTTACTGAAGCAGCCTAAAGCTGGCCATAGATTGTAAAGATTTTTTTTAAAAGATCCGATCGTCATCGTGAAACAACGATTATCTCTAAACGATCGTTCGAATTGTCCATCAACTAAAAAGACCATTTGCCAGGAAAACAAAGGGTTGGCCCTGCAAACATAGATAGATTGCACTGGGACCGATAAAGATTTTTTAACCAGGCCGATCAATTTTCTGACAGATGTCGGACGAAAAATCGTAAGGGTAAGGTCACACAGGGCGTTTTGGGGAGATTTGGTCGCCTGGTGACTAATCGCCTCGTCTTTGCGGCGACCAATCTCCCCAAACACCTTCGCCGGCTAAAATGAAAAAACGCTGGCGCTAATCACAAACCCTCGTTTTCCGAAGTTGCCTCACGGGGAAACTTCGCAAAACGAATCATCCGTGTTATTAGCGTCGGCGGTTTTCCATTTTAGTCGGCGCAGAGTCAGGGAAGGTGTTTGGGAAGATTTGTCGCTGCAAAGATGAGGCAATTAGTCGCCAGGCGACCAAATCTCCCCAAAAGGCCCAGTGTGACCTTACCCTTAGATGTACGATCATTCGAATCCCACTAACTTCACGATAATTTCGAAGGATTGATCGGACTTCGCTAAACGGTCGTTCGGCAAGAAAAATCTTTGCGTCTATGGGGAGCTTAACACTTGAGCTTCTCTAGAAGAGCAATATTCCAAGCCTTGTGATAGGAGGGCTGTGTTTGGCCAGGGTGGGTACAGAATGCCAAAATATATCCGGCAACATTTCTGCACTAATCCCTTTGTCTAGCTGCCTGCTTTACTCAATATGGTCCCCAAGGATCGCTGTAAAGTGATAAGATGCAATTAAGAGAGGGGGGGGTTGACTACATCTGTCTGCAATGGAAGTCAATTAGCCCCGGGTGACATTAGCCTAAAAGGGAAACTTGTCTGTTTTATTCTACTGAACATGTTTATGCAGCAGGCCTCAAAATTGTATTTTGCACATCATTAGCATTTCTATTCAGCCTCATGGTTGCTATGTGGCCTGACCACAGCAACCAGACAGATGGTCAATGTTATTTACGATCATCTTTATACACAGGCACCTATTTTCTCTTATAATTCACTACGAACTGTAGAGCTTGATGCAAAGAAAAAGGGCAACAAGACAAGCCTTTATAGGTGGAACACTGATGGTGTTCCATTTGTTACCCTTAGCTGCTGCAACAGGGCAAAGTGTATATATATATAGTGAATAAAGTAGCCCCTCTTGTAAAATATAAGGATATTATAAGTTACCGAGGAGTTTCATGACCATATAAAAGTACGAGGCCGAAGGCCGAGTGTTTTTATACAGGTCATGGAACTCCGAGGTAACTTCTAATATCCTCATATTTTACAACCGGGGGTACTTTATTTATTATAATACACAAATTTTAGTGAGTCATGTGACAGAAATGACATCACTACTCACCGTTTATAACTGATGACATCACTACTCACCGTTTATAAGGATATAATTTACATGATATTCATGGCTTTTGTGTATTATATATATATATATATATATATATATATATATATATATATATATATATATATATATATATATATATATATATATATATATATATATATTAGGTATAGAAAAGATCGCACCCGCAGGACTTATTCTTTAACAAAGAAGATTTATTGTGAATAGATGCTGACGTTCGGCTGAGACAACAGCCTTTCTCAAAGTGACAAAAATAACTCAAACACGGATATAAATACACAGTGTGGCGGGAATAAAAACGAATATATATATATATTTATTATAGTTTGTTATTCTCTCCTGACATAGAGCCCTGTGTGGCTAAGAAACGTTGAGCCAACCCCGAAAGCTCAATTTTTTCTGGTCCCCTGAAAAATTTAAAATGGGGGTTCAGTGTGTGTGTGTGTGTGTGTATATATGTGTATAAATATATAGTTTCAGGGTGTAAATATGAACAGTGGACCTAAATGTTTAAAGGAGAGCTATACCCCCATAATAAATACTTGAGCAACAGTTCATATCAAACTAAGCAGCATATTAAAGAATCTTAAACTGGAATATATATTTAAGTAAATCTTGCCTTTTTACATCTCTTGCCTTGAACCCCCATTTCGTGATGGTCTGTGTGCTGCCTCAGAGATCACCTGACCAGAAATACTGCAGCTCTAACTGTAACAGGAAGAGATCACCTGACCAGAAATACTGCAACTCTAACAGGAAGAGATCACCTGACCAGAAATACTGCAGCTCTAACTGGAACAGGAAGAGATCACCTGACCAGAAATACTGCAGCACTAACTGTAACAGGAAGAGATCACCTGACCAGAAATACTGCAGCACTAACTGTAACATGAAGAAGTGTGGAAGCAAAAGACAACTCTGTCTGTTAATTGGCTCATGTGACCTAACATGTTTAGTTTGTTTGTGTGCACCGTGAATTGTAGGATCCCAGGGGGAGGCCCTTTTTTTTTTTTTAAAAAAAAATGCAGTTTTCTATTTAGGATTACCCAATGACACATACTACTAGAAAAGCATATTATTATGAAAATGGTTTATTTACATGAAGCAGGGTTTTACATATGAGCTGTTTTATGCAATATCTTTTGAGTGGAAATACTCACGCAGGGGCACTTGGAAAGGTGGATTGCCCCTCAGTACACACCAGGCATCATATACAATAAATAGACAGACCGCTTTAGTGATTATCAGGCACCTCTATCCTGGGATTTACATTAGAGCAAGGCACCATGAGAGCCAGCATAGGGCCTCACACCCTCATTAATACTCCCAGGACGGAGCAGCAAGTCTGCGGACGAATAGTGAGAATGTAAAGCAACTCTATGCAATAAGGAAAATATCCACCAATAGGAGCTCCCGTTGGCAGTTAAAATAGAACTTGCTCAGAATAACTGTACCAACTGTCTCACCTGTGTTCCAGAACTCTCCTGGGACAGGACTCAATGCAGGAAACCCAAACTGAGCAGCTTTTATTCCTGCCCAATATTTCCGCTCCTGCCCAAGACAATTCCCGAGTGCGAACACGTTAGCAGGGGTAATGTATACGGGATATAGCAAAGCTGCTAATCGAAGGTCTGAAGCAGCACAAAACAAAGCTCCAGAGATCTACAGGTTGTTGGGCAACTACTTCAGATAAAGGAACATTTACACAACCCCTTCAGAAAGGTTTCAGCTCTCAGGCCAGGGAACATGCAGGGATCACTGAGGGGGCGCTATTGTTCACTTGCTGACCAGCCCTTCAAGGATTAGGGGTTTGCACCAAAACATTCTTGTAGGTCACCAGAAGGGGGTTAAAAATGCCACAAAATAAGGATTCACTTAGAAGCCAACTACCCACATCAAAAGTTACCCCTCAGACCTAAACCCCATGCCCTGTACAAAAACATGGCCCACTATGCAGTCCACTGCACTCTTCTATACCAACACCCAACCCCCCCACTCCATATAAAGCAAAAAGCCCCCATATCCGCACCCCCTGCAATGTACACAACCATAGCTTCCCACCCAAGCCTCGTGCAGAATAAAAGCCAGAGGTCCATAGCCACACCCCTATAATAGCCAAGCCGCGGGCCCCTATAATAGCCAAGCCGCGGGCCCCTATAATAGCCAAGCCGCGGGCCCCTATAATAGCCAAGCCGCGGGCCCCTATAATAGCCAAGCCGCGGGCCCCTATAATAGCCAAGCCGCGGGCCCCCTATAATAGCCAAGCCGCGGGCCCCCTATAATAGCCAAGCCGCGGGCCCCCTATAATAGCCAAGCCCTGGGCCCCCTATAATAGCCAAGCCGCGGGCCCCCTATAATAGCCAAGCCGCGGGCCCCCTATAATAGCCAAGCCCTGGGCCCCCTATAATAGCCAAGCCCTGGGCCCCCTATAATAGCCAAGCCCTGGGCCCCCTATAATAGCCAAGCCCTGGGCCCCCTATAATAGCCAAGCCGCGGGCCCCTATAATAGCCAAGCCGCGGGCCCCTATAATAGCCAAGCCGCGGGCCCCTATAATAGCCAAGCCGCGGGCCCCTATAATAGCCAAGCCGCGGGCCCCTATAATAGCCAAGCCGCGGGCCCCTATAATAGCCAAGCGCGGGCCCCTATAATAGCCAAGCCGCGGGCCCCTATAATAGCCAAGCCGCGGGCCCCTATAATAGCCAAGCCGCGGGCCCCTATAATATGTAAACAAAACACAGAAAGAAATCGCCAGCACTCGGTCTAATTCACGCTGTGGTGTTGACCAGCTGCCGTAGACAACATTGTCCAAGCGCTCGGACTGACCCACATTCTGGAGTTGACCAGCTGTCAAAAACGATAAAAAGCCAATATTTGTAAACAAAGAGAAAGTTTGCCAGCGCTCAATTTGATCATACATTGAGGGGCCTTGACGTGGCACGTGAGCTTACATATTTTGGCCAAAGTATGGTACTAACATCTCATTTTTTGTAATTATTTTTTAAAGGCAAATCGAGCACTGGCAAATTTCTCTTTCGGCCCCTATAATAGCCAAGCCCCGGGCCCCCTATAATAGCCAAGCCCTGGGCCCCCTATAATAGCCAAGCCCTGGGCCCCCTATAATAGCCAAGCCCCGGGCCCCCTATAATAGCCAAGCCCCGGCCCCCTATAATAGCCAAGCCCCGGGCCCCCTATAATAGCCAAGCCCCGGGCCCCCTATAATAGCCAAGCCCCGGGCCCCCTATAATAGCCAAGCCCCGGGCCCCCTATAATAGCCAAGCCCCGGGCCCCCTATAATAGCCAAGCCCCGGGCCCCCTATAATAGCCAAGCCCCGGGCCCCCTATAATAGCCAAGCCCCGGGCCCCCTATAATAGCCAAGCCCCGGGCCCCCTATAATAGCCAAGCCCCGGGCCCCCTATAATAGCCAAGCCCTGGGCCCCCTATAATAGCCAAGCCCCGGGCCCCCTATAATAGCCAAGCCCTGGGCCCCCTATAATAGCCAAGCCCTGGGCCGCCTATAATAGCCAAGCCCTGGGCCCCCTATAATAGCCAAGCTCTGTGCCCCTGCAGAACACAAGCCCAGCCTCCAGTGTACAAGAGAATAAGCCCCTATTAAAAGTCACTGTACACAAAGCCATGGGCCCTCCCCGAGCTCCCTGCACTGTAGCGAGACATGAGCCGCTACTAAACACACCAGTATATGATCAGCACCTCCCTACTCTCCAGCTGCTATGAAACTACAATTCCCAGCAGCCACCGCTCCCGAGTTCCAGGCACCGCCGGCTGAGGAGCAGATGAAGGGCCCCGGGCTGGATACGCGCGACCAATTGCCGGCACAAAACACAAGCCCCACAAGTGCCGGGAACTCAAGCAGGCGTTGCACACACGGGCCGCACTTTTACTGAGGGTTCCGCTCTCCTTTCCAGACGCTCCTTCTGTTTTTGTTCTTACCTGGCGGGCCCTCTGTACAGCATCGGCAAACGCGTCCTTGCGGTTCCCGGACTGGGCTCCGGGATAGTCTGACATGGCGGCAGCGGCTCCTCCGCGGGCTGAAGGCGCGAACAAGGCCGCGGCAAGCAAAGCACCCTGGGAAAAGAAGGAGGAGAACGAAGAGCGCTGAGCGACAATGGTAAAAACCAACCACGGCGCCGAGATGTTTTGCAGCCAGCCAACTGCAGAGTCGGGGCGGTGCTTGGGCAAAACTGACTGACACCCACCGGAGGCCTAGAACAAGAGGAAGCACTGCGTCGTAGGGAACAAAGACAAGTGGGTGGGAAGGCGCTGATTGAGACTCGCACTAGCCATTCAGTGCAGAACACGGTGGTAATTGGCGTGCCGTAAGACCAATCCTTTGTGTGTAAGTGCCAAAAGGCGGAGCTATTATTTGTTTTATTCACTGGATTGGCTGCAAAGAACAAACTGGCACCACAGGCCTCCACTCGCAGCTGCTGCCTTTACATTGGCAAAGTACCGTAATACAGCGGTATTTGTAGTCGCCTTATAATACCGGGCTTTCGTGTTTAGCGGTAATCTAAGCATTTTACCGGATTCAAAGACTATTAGACCGCTTTCTCATTGCTGTCCGTGGGCGGTGTCTCATTGTGCCACGTTACTATGGCAACCAATATGGCCGATCCAGCAGATAAGAATAAACACTAAATCTTGCTCATCTGGGACCCCTGGGCAGTGAGTGTAGATGGGGCTGCCTCCCAATATTTTAAAAATGGAAAGAAGGACAAAAATATCTGACAATACAGCCTTTTTATGACACCCTTTAAATTGGTCAATTTGACTAAATCTGGCAGGTTATGGAAAGTTTGAACTTTCTGGGGGTTTTAGAGACATGTTTTATGTGTTGTTACAGTTTTGCAAATGAAGGCGAAATTGCTTTTAAGCTGCAAGTCAGAGTTCTCCCAAGAGAGCTGCTTATCTTGTTACTTACAATTGTATCTTTACTTATCTTATTAGTTACAATTGTATCTTTGCTTATCTTATTAGTTACAATTGTATCTTTGTTTATCTTAGTTACAATTGTATCTTTGCTTATCTTATTAGTTACAATTGTATCTTTGCTTATCTTATTAGTTACAATTGTATCTTTGTTTATCTTAGTTACAATTGTATCTTTGCTTATCTTATTAGTTACAATTGTATCTTTGCTTATCTTATTAGTTACAATTGTATCTTTGTTTATCTTAGTTACAATTGTATCTTTGCTTATTTTAGTTACAATTGTATCTAAGTAAAGGCACTGGGTATTCTGGGCTTTCTGCCAAAAGCCAAATCAGTTTCATAAACTTTGTATCTTTTTCTGGCCTCAGTGCAGGCGATCAAAGAGAAATGCCAGACATTTCAGTACGAGTATGAGCCAAAATCAGGACTGTCTCACAAAAAAAGGACAACTGGGTGGTATGGCCTCGGTAGGGTTGCCAGGTTGGCAGGTTTCCATCCAAATTTGGCTACTAAATTAAAGCCCAGGCGGGTTTTGAAAGTACAAACTAGCCAAGGTACGACTTTGGGCTACTTTTTGGACCTTTGGCTGGTTTGTAATTTGGAAACCAGCCAAAGTTTTTTTCTGTGCCCTAATGTGCCAAGCCTGCGTCTCCCAATGCTTGTTGGGAAATGTAGTTTTTGTTTAACAATTTGCCAACTGCCAAGTTTAATGTAAGACTACAATACCCAGCATGCAATATGTAGAAGTCTGGAGTTATCAGAATTTAGGCTCTGTACCCCCGTCTCCTGTCACTCTTAAGCATTGTTGCGTTTTTTGGTGACTTTCCTCAATTTCAGAAAAATTTGTGGCAAAAATCTACAGGTCACCAAAATGTCTACAAGTTGACCGGTTTTACCAATATTTATTGAAATTGTATATGTATTAGGGCCTTATGGGACCCCTATACCTCCTGGGCCCCGCTCTGTAGTTACGCCACTAGTGAGGGGGGCAAATCTGTCCCATTTTGCTTCACGGGAAAATTTGTGAAACAGTGAAAATTTTATAAAGGCGTATTTTCACATAAATTTAAAAATAAAATTCTCTGCATGTATTGTACTATTATTTGGCTACTTTTGAAATGCCTTTTGGCTAGCTTTGGGCTGGTTTTGTAGCTGACTTTGGCTGGTTTCAAAAATTAATAATGGAGCTGCAAAATGCTCAGGTTGACAAACATGCTTGAAATGACCCTAATCATGTATTTGTGCCCAGGTGAGTACAATGTTGACCTCCCCTGGGGCCCCCGTTATTAGAATGTACATGTGTTCAAAAACTGGCCACAGTGGAGGCCGATGGTTATTTAGTGTTATGCCATGCTGTAAACCAAATTGTTGGGGACCCAGACCACGGTATTTACTTCTGCTATAAAAAAATATTCAGAAATGGATGAAATGAGCATGCACTCCTGAACCAGTCGGTGAAGATAAAACTTGATTTCATTCCATATTACTAAAACCGCATGTCCTGACGCGTTTCATATCTACTGATAGGCCTATGATTACATATCAGTAGATATGAAACGCGTCAGGAAATGCGGTTTTAGTAATATGCGGTTTAATCTTCACCGACTGGTTCAGGAGTGCATGCTCATTTAGTCTATTTCTGCATCTCCACCTCAACTGCGGGTTCTGGGTGCAGCACCTGAGCCATCTGCTGATATCACTGTGCATGGCTCCGCCACTTTTGCACCACAGACCGCTCCCTTTTGTTCCCGCACCCCACCAGCCGGTAACATTTTTTAGAAATGGTGGCAACCATAGGGGAGGGCGGCATGGGGTAGGTAAACCACAGATCTTGGCCTCCCTTTGTGGCTGGCAGTCTCTTGTGCCCAGTAGCATGTGGATTGTGCTTTGCTGCTTGTGGTGACAATGGCAGTAACTTCCAGGCATGCTGGGCTTTTTTTCCTCCTTGTGGGCCTTTCAGTGGATGGGGCCTGTTCCCCTCTTTGTAGTGTATGGTGGATGTTATATTGCTTGATAATGAAGGGGCCCACTGTGACTGGGAAGCTACCTTTTTAAAGGAGAAGGAAAAGTCCAATTTATGGGGGTGTCAAATGTTAGGGCACCCTCAAGGATTGCTATCACTTCCCTGATACCCTGGGTATGCTCCTGTTAGCAGAAAAGTGCACCGGTCTGCGGTACTTGTAAGCGAGCAATCCTCTTCGTCCCTTCTTCAAACATGGCCAACACGTTTGCAGTAGAGCGGAAAAGCCGGTTTTGTTAATGTCTGACCGAGGATCGTATATTCTGATAGGCCTATGATTATGTATCAGTAGATACGAAACATGCAGTTTTAGTAATATCGAATAAAATCTTCACCGACTGAATCAGGAGTGCGGGCTCATTCAGTCTATTTCTGCATCTCCACCCAGGCCCTGGACTGGCAATCTGTGTGTTCGGCAAATGCCAAAGGGGCTGCTATAAGGTCCCATAGAAAGTCAGTATTTAGTGGGCTGGTGGGGGCTGTTTGGGCCTCTATGTGGGTTCTTGGTACCTGAAATGCCAGTGCCTATTTTAATTCTCAGTCCGGACCTGCCTCCACCCCAAGCTATGGGTTATGGGAGCAGCACCCGAGATTGGACTTTTCCTTCTCCTCTAAACAAATAATGGTGGGGGCAATTGCAAAATTTTCCTTGGGGCCCAAAGGTCCCTAATTATTGGGGAATTATTGAGTTCCTGTGTTTGGGCCCCTACTGTCACCATCTTGCACTGCTGGGTTGATCTTTCCCTACTATTGTCATATTGTTTTCTACTTTCAACATATTGTACTACTGGCATCTTGCCATACTGTCTCCATCTCGCCATGGACGGCTGCTGCAATTTTTGGATGCATAAATACACTTTATGGCATTGGCCCTGTGAAATCATGGGTAACAGCAGACCATTTAATCCTATGGGCTAAATAAACAGGAGTTTGGGCCAGGGATCCACAGCAAACAGTCAAATGGTTGCTTGTAGGGATGCACCAAATCCACTTTTTTTAGGATTTGGCCAAAATCCTTTGTAAAAGATTCTGCCGAATCCCGAAACGAATACTGGATTTGGTGCATCCCTAGTTGCTTATAGCATTCAACAAAACAGCTGTTGATATTCTCATATCTAGGTGGGTTTTACCTAAGGTCAGGGCCGCCATCAGGGGGGACAAGTGGCCCGGGCCTGAAGGGGGGGCCCGGCAGTGCTGCACTTTTCAAAGAGCCGGGCCCCCCTTGACAGCTCCGAAGCCGTGCCACCCGATCGAAGTCCCGAACATCCGAATGTGGAAGTGCCGAACAGACGAAGTCCTGAAGTGGCGAAAAGACCCGAAGTCACGAAAACAGCTATAATTGAAGTCCTGAAGCCACGAGTTCAATTTTACTGACACCATTGTGGGTTTTTTTTTTATATTTAATCCCCTGGCCACCAATTGTTTTATTTTAATAATCTATATTTTTTTTAAAAAAAAAATGTTATGGGCCCCCAATTTTTTTAACTTGTAAGGGGGCCCTGTCGCCAAGGTTTTTTTTAAAAAATATTCTTGGGGCCCCAAACCTTTTAACTTGTAAGGGGGCCCTGGCACCAATGTTTTTGTAAGAAAAACTTTTATGGGGGACCTGGCGCCAATGTTTTGTTTTAACTTATAGGGGGGGCCCTGGTCACCAATTTTTTAAAAAAACTTTTAAGGGGGGCCCTGGCACCACAATTTTTATACTTATAAGGGAGCCCAGACCATCAATAGCTTTTTATACCTTGTGTGGGGGGGGGGGTTATCTTTTTTAGCGCTGATGTCTGTGGGGTCTTTTAACTGTTGTGTGGAGTGGGCGGGATCTGGGGTGGGGCCTGGGTGGGCGGGGCCCAGGGGGCCCCAAAGATTTTGTTGTACGGGCCCCATGATTTCTAATGGCGGCCCTGCCTAAGGTTGCCACCTTTTCTGGAAAAAATACCGGCCTTCCTATATATGTATCTTTTTTCCCTATTAATAAAATTGGGATCAACCATAATTTTTACTGGCCAGGCTGGTAAAATACTGGCCAGATGGCAACCTTAGTTTCACCTCACAGATACACTTATACCATGTGACAGATACACAGAATGATGGGTAAGTGGGAGGGGCCAGTAACAAGTAGTTTATGTGAGATGTTACTCATATCTAGGTGGGTTTCACCTCACAGATACACTTATACCATGTGACACACACACAGAGAATGATGGGTAAGTGGGAGGGGCCTGTAACAAGTAGTTTATATGAGATGTTCCTCATATCTAGGTGGGTCTCACCTCACAGATACACTTATACCATGTGACACACACACACAGAATGATGGGTAAGTGGGAGGGGCCAGTAACAAGTAATTTATATGAGATGTTCCTCATATCTAGGTGGGTTTCACCTCACAGATACACTTATACCATGTCACACGCACACACAGAATGATGGGTAAGTGGGAGGGGCCTGTAACAAGTAGTTTATATGAGATGTTCCTCATATCTAGGTGGGTTTCACCTCACAGATACACTTATATCATGTGACACACACACACACAGAATGATGGGTAAGTGGGAGGGGCCTGTAACAAGTAATATATATGTTCCTCAGACAGATGTGCCTTCCCAATCAAGAATAAAAAAAAAGAACAGAAAGACGCCTCCATTGAAATGGTGTTTATTCAGTGAACTAACATAAAAATCTGAGCCGCTGAGACCCCCGGCTGCCCCCACACAATAGTGGAAACAGCAAAGGAGGCAACAACACAGTACGTGGGGCCCTCACCTGTGACCGGCCAAACAGGCTTATCTCTACATTACAGTACTGGATAGTGCAGAGTACTCAGTGTCATTCACTTCAGGTGTACGGATTGTGCCCTTGCCCACGGGCCTGACATTTAACCTCATGGCCCTGTACCCACAGCTGTGGTCATAGGTACAACAACATGAGATTGAATGGCAATACGTACTCCATGTTACACGGCTAATAGCGCTAGAATCCACCGGAACATGCAGAACCAGTGGCTGTGTTCCCTATAGCCGTCTGTCTGATGAACTGCTCAGACTCCATGGTACAGTATTAGTTACTAACAGTCCTCTGTGGTAACAGCTCTCCAAGCAGCTTTCTATTCTCAGAAACTCATAAAGGGAAATTACGGTCAAGATAAATAAGCTAGTCATAAATAATACAATATTATTTCCCACATGTGCAGTGTTACTAATCGCTTGAAAACGGCATGATGTTCAGACAGAGAGGGAGTCACGCTGTATCACAGAGGCTTTCTTATGGCCCAGGTGGTGTTTTTGACCACTATCGCCTGTCACCATTTCCCAGAGCAAAGTATAAGAGGGAGGGACAGCCCAAGCAATCTGGATATTCTGACAAAAGTAAGGTGCCACCTGGCTGGTAGTAGTGGCCCACCCATGTCATTGCTCCACCCTAACCTCTATGTCACGGCCCGCCCAGCGCATCTTGGCCATTAGTTCCCCTTTTAAAATACGGCAGCCTTAGTTGTTAGTTGCCATAGGACGAAGCTTTACTTTGAATATTAAAAAGGGGACAAATATATCCACTTCCTGATCCCACTCACATTCTATTAGTAGGCACCACAGTTATATGGGCAACTTGGTCTGCCATCGGCAGTGCTCTCCATATTTTGGGAAATAGTGACAGCCAATATATTTTGACTGCATAGCGGCTCTTAAAACATCCCATGCCAAAAACAAAATGGATGTCTCTATTCTACACAAATACAAAGTGAAAAAGTACAGTTCTGCATAACAAACATCACATTCTCAAATGATATGGACATGCTTTCCCTTTACATTTCAAACTGCTACCTGAGACACAAGAAGGTTCTAACCCTTTTCGGAGGTCCATGGGGCAACACACAGGCAGCAAACCAAATTTGTTCAAATGCTACAGTAAAATGACTTACAGCTTCCATAGACATGGCAGCACTGCAAATACTGTCAAAATCAACCACAATTCTGTGTGTTTTTGATCTGGACTGGGACCCTGGGCCGGTTTAAGCACAGGCCAAAGAGGACTCTTGATCTCGACTCCCAGTATCACACACAGGGGCCCCTTTGGAGATGTACATCCCTTAATTCCTGCAATTGCCTCCATTTTGATGAAGGCCCCAGCCTTTCAATGACAGGATCCCCCTGTCCCAGCCAAATAATTTGCTAGTCAGTGGCCCAGCTAAACATTCCAACAACGTAACATGTGACCCGTATTGTGTTAAAATAAAAGCTCTGTCAGTTAGTCAGTAAGTAGAGCATGGTCGGCACAGGTCAGTGCCGCACACCAGAACTGAACTATAAATAAATACAGTTTGTTCTTCAGCCTCAGCAGTCATTAGTGATCCTCTCTCACTCAACATCAGAATAAATACACACGCACACACTCTTCTCTTTTGGGTATTCGGTTCCCCTCCCTTGACGCCATCCCCACTGGTTAAAATGCTGCACAACTCGTTCTTTGTTCTGTGCATTAAACAGACACCTGAAGAGTACAAAATACAATGGCAGTGCTTTACTAATTGCAGGGTTCCAGGGCCGCCTGTTATAACACGGAGCACTAGTGAACATTTAGTACAATGTCCATGGCAACATTCTGGGACACTTAGCGACTGATCTTCAGATTAGATTAGATTTAGATTCTACTGCTCCCTAATTTGTGGGTCTGAAATGTTATTGGAAGGGTAGGGGGGGCGCCTATGTGGTCCCCCTTGCCCCTCTTGGATGGAGTAATGCCCATCGCACTCTATTCTAGGAGCATAGATAGAGGCCCGTGCAGGGCCGGATTTACATAGTGGGGGCCCCTAAACCCACTGCCGTCCCCTCCAGTGGGACAGGTTCAATGGGGATTGTCGCATGGGAAATTTAAAAAAATTATTATAATACCAGCGCATCCCCAGTGTTTTTGAACCAATGTAGGTGTGGTTGGGCAGCATGCCGCCCCCCTAAAATCCTGCCGCCCTAGACCCGGGCCTAGGGGGCCTTTCCACAAATCTGGGCCTGGGCCTGTGGCCATACTGCAACAATATACTTAATAAATTCTCCAAGGCATGCTAATAAGTAAAAAATATACTTTATTTACATCAGTTATTAAAATACATAAGAAATAACCCCTCTAGCGCCTAACGCGTTTCATGCTTACCCAGCACTTAGTCATAGGCAGAATCCCTATGACTCAGAATCTGCCTGGGTAAGCATGAAACGCGTTAGGCGCTAGAGGGGTTATTTCTAATGAATTTCTAATTTCAACTGATGTAAATAAAGTATATTTTTTACTTATTAGCATGCCTTGGAGAATTTATTAAGTATATGGTTATACCTCTGTTTGATCACTAGAGGTCTCCGGCATGCTTACAATTAATGTTTACTGGCTTCTACCTCCAATTTGACTAAAATACATTCTGCAACAGCCCATAAAAATAATAAATGACCCTACTGTCTTTATAGTCTGCCCCTCTCATAGGTGAAACGTAACATGCTGTGTATTGTAGGGGATTCACTGACCCCAGCAACCATAATCCAAATTAACTAGGGTAACTGGGACACTAGCAAACTGTTTTAAAAGAATACAAAATAAATACCAGCTGCAAAGGCATTAGACTGGCGCTCTCTGCCTCCTAATAAATATGACGTTCAAGTTGCACTGCCCCTTTAAAACTGTAAGACCCAGAATGCAGTGCAGCAGCAGGACAATCCTTTACATTCATAGCACAGAAAGTAATACATTCAGCGGCAAGGGCCTCACGTTAAACCCTTTTAGGATAAAAATGTGAAATATTTATAATCAGTGATTTTCTGCCATTTTTTTTAAAGGGGAACTCTCCCCAAACGAAGTTTTTTTGTACAATGACAGAAAATGTAATTCTAAGCAATATACATTAATAACTCACTTTCACTGTTTTTTTTTTTTAAAGTGACGGTATTTGTAAATGCAATTTGTACCTTTCTAGGCCCGGACTGGCAATCTGTAAATTCTGGAAAATGCCAAAGCCTGTGTTGGAGTGTTTGGGCTCCGTGTACCTGAAATGCTATCTCAGTCTGGATCGGATTGTCTGCAGTGCTGTTCTGACTACTGAAACGATGCAACAGTGGGCAGCTAGAAGCAGGCCTGTGACAAAGGCATTGTGGGAAGTCTTGCTGGCTTCTGCTAATTTGTTTCAAGAGTCAGAACTAGAGAACAGCAAGGGATAAGCAAACACGGCTATAAGTGTTAATAACATTTACATCAAGTTGCTTAGAATTATCTTTTCTTTCTATTTACAAAAAAAAAAGCATGTGAGCATAGCGACGTGTTTTAGGGGCTGCCATACTGCCTCCAACCCAACCCTAGTGGCAATAGATATTTCTCAGAATTGTCTCAGCAGTGCTTCCACTTCAATTGTTCTGTACCCACAATAAGGTTCGCCCCTACACTTAACTATTAATGTAAGGGGAAATAAATGAGAGACAAAACCCTAGTGCATATAAATTCACTCGCCCCAGCGAGACACCATTAGGACCTATTAAATCACATTAATCAACATGCTAAATCAATGTTTGTGACTGTGCAATGAAGGTGTGTTGTAATATTCACATGCACAAGTCAGAAAACACTATCTACATATATATATATATATATATATATATATATATATATATATATATATATATATATATATATATATATATATATATATATATATATATATATATTCACAAGACTGGAGCACTCATGTATGCAAAAGCAGCTGCCTGGGTGCAGTATTCAAAAATTATGTAAACCAATTATTATACAAAAAACCGCACTCTCAGGTCTTCTCAAAGGTGAAAAAAAAGAAAATATTTATTTCGACGTTTCGGCTTCTATACTGAGACACCACTTGAGAAAGGCTTCAGTATAGAAGCCGAATCGTCGAAATAAATATTTTCTTTTTTTCACCTTTGAGAAGACCTGAGAGTACGGTTTTTTGTATAACAATTGGTTTATATATATATATATATATATATATATATATATATATATATATATATATATATATACAGTAGAACCACCATACATTTACAGGCAAAATTCAATGTCTTCTTAAAGGATAAGTAAACCTTAAAAATAAGTGAATGTAAAATTGATGAGGGGGCTATTCTAAGCATGTTTGCAATATACATTCATTATTTATTTTAAATTCCAACATATGAACGAATGTTGTTACAACAGCGCCACCTGCTGGTCATTTCCCCACCAGTCTGACCACCAAGTAGTCAAGGAAGTTGTCAGGAGAAAGAAAGAGGCTGCTCTGATGTTCTTCTGCTTAGGAGAAAAAATAGAAACCTCTCTCACATCTTTCCTAAGCAGAAGAACATCAGAGCAGTCTCTTTCTTTCTCCTGACAACTTCCTTGACTACTTGGTGGTCAGACTGGTGGGAAATGACCAGCGGGTGGCGCTGTTGTAACAAAATTCATTCATATCTTGGAATTTAAAATAAATAAATAATGAATGTATATCGCAAACGTGCTTAGAATAGCCCCCTCATCAATTTTACATTCACTTATTTTTAAGGTTTACTTATCCTTTAAGAAGACATTGAATTTTGCCTGTAAATGTATTACAACATCATCTCTCATTCAGCAGTGATTTTAAAAAAAAAAAAACAGGTGTCCAATTTGCGAGCCCTCGGCTTTTGCAGGCTGCAACTCCCAGCATCCTTTGCCTATTCCACAAAGGGCCGGAGGGCAGCAAGTTTGGTCCCTGTGCTTTGGATAAACGTAGGAAGCCATGCAAAATATACAATCATTTTCTAGTTTCACATTGCGATCCAATGCGGATGAGGTGGGGGGACTTGGGCAGATAATGTAGCCCCCCCACTCTCTAATATCAGTGACCTGTGGCATGAGAAAGTCTGTGCAAAGAGCAAAAAACTCCCCCAAACACCCTGAATTAAGGTTTGATCTGCGGCTCAGCCATGAGGAAGGGAATGGTGGAACTGGATTGGTTAATAGTCCCATTTGGGGCTGACTTGCTCTTTTGGAGTGTTCCTGGGAAATTAGGATGATTCAGGGTGCCTGTTACTGGGCACGAGGGATTCAGGGGGTGATTATCCATGAATGTTGCGGGGGGGGTCAGTAGGCAGCTTGTTCTCTCACCGACTCGTTACCCCCAACAATCTCTTCATGTTCTCGTAGACCACGTAGCTGATGCTGACGGCGGGTATCACCTTCATGAAATTTGGGGCGATGCCTCGATAAAGGCCCAGGAAGCCCTCCCTTGCCACAATGTGACGGAATAAGGCCACCATGGAGAGCTGCGGGGACCCCTGCACAGAGGCTGGAGCAGAAGAACAAAGGGACAGTCAGCACCCTATGACATAATACATTAAGATTTATCAAGGGTCGATTTGAAAATTCGAAAAAAAAAATTGAAATTAGAATTTTAAAATTTATCATGTACTGTCCCTTTAAGAATTCGAATTCGACATCTAAAATCTGCTGAATTGGTGTTTTAGCCTATGGGACCTCCTACAATCAATTTGGAGTAATTTGGTGGACTTTTGAAAAAAATAAATAAATAAATATTGTTTTTTCTGGGTGAAAAACCTAGAATTTGCAGCTCGATCCTATTCACCTGTTTCTAATAAATTAGATTTTTTAAATACATTTCGATTGGTCGTTTTTATGTTGAATTTCGAGTTTATGGGAGTTGGTGGGAGTTTTTATAAACTGGCCAAAACTGTCAAATTCGACTAGGGAATTGATAAGATTCGATTCAAGGTTATTTTTTTTTTTAAAAAAAAAATCTAATTAAATTTTTGAGATTTATAATACACTGGCCCTTTAAGAACTCAAAATTTGACTATTTGCCACCTTAAACCTGCCGAATTGCTGTTTTAGTCTATGGATGAATTTGGAGTTGTTTGCAGCCTTCCTGACATTCAAGTTTTTTGCGCAGCAAAAAACTCGAATCGAGTTTGAAAAAAAAATTGAATTCGATTTGAGTTTTCGGGTCGATCCTATTCACCCAACTTTGAAAAATTCGATTTTTTTTAAATTAATTTCAATTGGTCAAATTCCGAGTTCATGGGAGCTGCAGGGACCCCTGCACAAAGGCTGGAGCAGAAGGACAAAGGGACAGTCAGCGCCCTATGACATAATACATTAAGGGGCAGATTTATCAAGATCTGAAGTAAAAATTAGAATTTTCGAGTTTTGTAAATGGCCAGATTCGACTAGGGATTTGTTAAAATTAGGGATGCACCAAATCCAGGATTCAGTTTGGGATTCGGCCAGGATTCGGCCTTTTTCAGCAGGATTCGGATTCAACCAAATCCGCATATGCAAATTAGGGGCGGGGAGGGAAATTGTGTGACTTTTTGTCAGATAACAAGGAAGTAAAAAATGTTTCCCCCTTCCCACCCCTAATTTGCATATGCAAATTAGGGTTCGGATTCGGTTCGGTATTCAGCCAAATCTTTCACAAAGGATTCGGGGGTGCGGCCGAATCCGAAAAAGTGGATTCGGTGCATCCCTAGTTAAAATTCGATTTGAGTTTTTAAAAAAAAAATTCAAATTTGATTTTTGAGATTTATCATACACTGGCCCTTTAAGAACTCGAATTTGACTACTTTAAACCTGCCGAATTTAGCCTATGGAAGACGTCCTGGGATCATTTTTGGAGTTGTTTGCAGTCTTCCTGAATCGAATTGGAAAAACTCAAATCAAATTCGATTCGAATTTGATTCGAGTGTTCAGCTTGATCCTATCCGAAAAATTTGATTTTTTTAATAAATTTCAATTGGTCGAATTTCTAGTTCATGGGAGTTTTAAAAAAAAAACAAAAAACTCCCATGAACTTGAAATTCGACCCTTGATAAATCTGCCTCTAATAGTGAAACTGTAGCATGATGTACTTGCTAAGACAGAAACTGTAGCATGATGGGGTTGCTAAGACAGAAAAAGCTAGTAGGTTTTTAAATATGCTGAATGACAACTTTTTATTCCAGCTCGTTCAAGAACCTACTAGGAATAACTCTCTTTTGGACCTTGTAATAACTAATAATACTGAACTCATCTCTAACATTTGTGTGGGTGAGGGGCATTTAGGGAACAGTGATCATAACATGGTCTCCTTTGAGATTCTGTTGCAGAAGCAATTCTATAAGGGAGTAACTAAAACACTAAATTTCAGACGTGCAAACTTTGACAGTATAAGGGCATCTCTGCAACATATTAAGTGGGAAATGCTTTTCACAGGGTTAAACACAGAACAAAAATGGGAAGTCTTTAAAATGCTGCTTAATAAATATACTTGTCAGTATATTCCACTTGTAAGCAAGGAACGTCGTTGCAAAGCAAAACCTTTTTGGTTCAATAGAAGCGTTGGTGTTGAGGTGGGTAAGAAAAGACCTGCTTTTAAGGCTTTCAAGTCAGCTGGGACAGCCGAAACATTTATAAGGTACAAGGAGTCCAATAAATCATGCAAAGAAGCTATAAGGCAAGCTAAAATTGCTATAGAAAAGGATATTGCAGCAAGCAGTAAAAAAAATCCAAAATTATTTTTTAAATATGTTAATAGTAAAAAAATGAAGCAGGAAGGGGTGGGACCCTTACTATCAGAGGGGGGTCAGCTGGTTGATGAAAACAAAATAAAAGCGCAGATTCTGAACTCATATTTTTCATCTGTCTACACAAATGAGGAACCAGTAAGTGAAGGTTTCCTTCTTAACACTCCCAATTCTAGTAATAAAAATAATGATGCATGGTTCACACATGAAGAAATTCAAAAGAGACTTGAACATGTTAATATTAACAAAGGTCCAGGGCCAGATGGTATTCATCCCAGGGTAATTAGCGAGCTTAGCTCTGTGATTGCCAAACCTCTTTACTTAATTTTTAAGGATTCATTGAGATCTGGCATAGTGCCGAGAGACTGGCGAATTGCTAATGTGGTGCCTCTATTCAAAAAAGGATCCCGTTCTCAGCCTCAAAACTATAGGCCAGTTAATCTGACGTCAGTGGTAGGAAAGCTTTTCGAAGGGTTAATAAAGGATAAGATACTGGACTTCATTGCAAATCATAATACTATGAGTTTGTGCCAGCATGATTTTATGCGTAATAGATCTTGCCAGACTAACTTAATTTCTTTTTACGAGAATGTAAGTAGAGACCTCGATTCTGGGATGGCAGTGGATGTGATTTACTTAGACTTTGCTAAAGCATTTGATGCAGTGCCATACATAAGGTTACTGTTTAAATTAAGGAATGTTGACCTGGAACATAGTATTTGTACCTGGATAGAGAACTGGCTAAAAGATAGACTACAAAGAGTGGTGGTAAATGGAACATTTTCTAATTGGACCAGTGTTGTTAGTGGAGTACCGCAGGGCTCTGTACTAGGTCCCTTGCTTTTCAACTTGTTTATTAATGACCTGGAGGTGGCCATTGAAAGTACTGTTTCTATTTTTGCAGATGATACTAAATTGTGCAGAACTATAGGTTCCATGCAGGACGCTGCCACTTTGCACAGTGATTTGTCTAAACTGGAAAACTGGGCAGCAAACTGGAAAATGAGGTTCAATGTTGATAAATGCAGATTATGCACTTTGGCAAAAATAATATAAATGCAAGTTATACACTAAATGGCAGTGTGTTGGGAGTTTCATTAAATGAGAAGGATCTAGGGGTCTTTGTAGATAACACGTTGTCTAATTCTGGGCAGTGTCATTCTTTGGCTACTAAAGCAAATAAAGTTCTGTCTTGTATAAAAAAGGGCATTAACTCAAGGGATGAAAACATAATTATGCCTCTTTATAGGTCCCTGGTGAGGCCTCATCTGGAGTATGCAGTTCAGTTTTGGACTCCAGTCCTTAAGAGGGATATAAATGAGCTGGAGAGAGTGCAGAGACTAAGTGCAACTAAACTGGTTAGAGGGAGGGAAGAGTTAAATTATGAGGGGAGACTGTCAAGGTTGGGGTTGTTTTCTCTGGAAAAAAGGCGCTTGCGAGGGGACATAATTACATTTTACAAGTACATTAGAGGACATTATAGACAAATAGCAGGGGACCTTTTTACCCATAAAGTGGATCACCGTACCAGAGGCCTCCCCTTTAGACTAGAAGAAAAGAACTTTCATTTGAAGCAACGTAGGGGGTTCTTCACAGTCAGGACAGTGAGGTTGTGGAATGCACTGCCGGGTGATGTTGTGATGGCTGATTCAGTTAATGACTATAAGAGGGACTTGGATGATTTTTTGGACAGACATAATACAAAGGCTATTGTGATACTAAGCTCTATAGTTAGTATAGATATGGGTATATAGAATTTATGTGAAAGTAGGGAGGGGTGTGTGTATGGGGCTGGGTTTCCTATTGGAGGGGTTGAACTTGATGGACTTTGTCTTTTTTCAACCCAATTTAACTATGTGACTATGTAACTACTTACCCTGTGCCTGCATTCGCGTCCTGACCAGTGCCAGCGGGTAACTAGCGATCTGGCCACACGTGCTGGATATTGTGCCACACGCCAGCAACACTAGGATTCCAGGATCAGCACTGATGCTGGCTCTGTACCTCTGTAACCAGGTGTTCTTCAGTGTCTGGGCAGCGGAGACAAAAGTGCCAATTACTGGCAGTTGGTATGGAGGGGATATTGTTAAAAGAGGAGCAAATGGGCACAACAGTGGGCAGGACAGAAGAGATTGTGGGCATGTTTATGCAGTGTCTGGTATGCAATGACATCAATGGGTAGATTTATCAAGGGTCAAAATGTCAAATTCTACTAGGGAGTTATTCATATTCGATTCGAGTTTTTCAAAAAATCATTTTCAAGATTTACTGTATCATACTCTGGCCCTTTAAGAACTCAAATCCGACGGTTTGCCAACTAAAACCTGCCGAATTGCAGTTTAAGTCAATGGGAGATGTCCAGGTATCAATTTGGTGATGTTTGCGGCCTTCCGGACATTCAAGTTTTTCGGAGAAATAAACTAGAATCAAGTTTTTAAAATTTGAATCGAATTCGATTCAAATTCAATTAGAGTTTTCGATTATAAAAATTAGATTTTTATAATAAATTTGAATGAATTTCGAGTTCATGGGAGTTTTAAAAAAAACTCACATGAATTCAAATTATGACCCTTGATAAATGTGCCTCGCTGGGGCAGATTTATAAAGGGTCGAATTGAAAATTCAAATTTTCTAATTTTTTTTTACGGTTAAAACTCTCAAATTTGAATTGTGAATTATCCAAACTTGATTCGAGTTTTAATTCGAATTCAAATTTCGAGATTAAACACCCTACGGCCCTTTAAGAACTCGAATTAGACTATTTACCACCCTATACCTTTAATTCAAATTTCGAGATTTAACACACTCTGGCTCTTTAAGAACTCGAATTAGACTATTTACCACCTAAAACCTTTAATTCAAATTCAAATTTCGCGATTTAACACACACTGGCCCTTTAAGAACTCAAATTAGACTATTTACCACCTAAAACCTTTAATTCAAATTCAAATTTTGAGATTTAACACACTCTGGCTCTTTAAGAACTCAAATTCGACTATTTACCACAAAACTGCTGAGTTCATGTATAAGTCAATGGGAGAGGTATAGGGACCAATTTAGACTTTAGTAACCTTCCTGACATTCAATTATTTTTTTCCGAGAAAAAATTTGAATTGAGTTTTTTCAAATTTGATTCAAATTCGAATAGCGTTTTTGATTCAGTAAAATTCGTCCGAGTTTTAGATATTCGATTTTTTTTAGAAATAACCTACCAGTCGAATTTCGAGTATATTCAAATTTAATAGAGTTTTACAAAACTCACATGAATTTGAAATTCGACCTTTAAGGGAAAACTATACCCCTCAAACAATGTAGGTCTCTATAAAAAGATATTGCATAAAACAGCTCATATGTAAAATCCTGCTTCATATAAATAAACCATTTTCATAATAATCAGGGGCGAACCTGGCCCCATTGCCGCCTGAGGCAGCAGCAGTTGCTCTTAAAGTACCAGGAGCAGCATTTTTGCTGCCCCATGGTACCTAGTGGGGCGCTGCCACCTGAGACGACAACCTCAACTTGCCTCATTGGCGAAGTACCCCTGATAATAATATACTTTTCTAGTAGTATGTGACATTGGGTAATCATAAATAGAAAATTGCCATTTTAAAAAATAAGGGCCGCCCCCTGGGATCGTATGATTTACGGTGCACACAAACAAACCAACAAACCATACATGTTAGGTCACATGAGCCAATTAACAGACAGAGTTCTGTTTTTTGCTTCCACACTTCTTCCTCTTATAGTTAGAGCTGCAGTATTTCTGGTCAGGTGATCTCTTCCTGTTACAGTTAGAGCTGCAGTATTTCTGGTCAGGTGATCTCTTCCTGTTACAGCTAGAGCTGCAGTATTTCTGGTCAGGTGATCTCTTCCTGTTACAGTTAGAGCTGCAGTATTTCTGGTCAGGTGATCTCTGAGGCAGCACACAGACCATCTCTAAATGGTGGCTCAAGGCAAGAGATGTAAAAGGGCAATATTTACTTAGAGGGAATCAGTGGCCTCACCTCATATACTGCCAGGTCAATGCCCGCATAGGGCACAATGCCCAGCAGATTGGGAATGTAGCCCTTGAAGAATGCTCTGATGCCCTCAGTCTTCAGGATCTGACGGGCGCAGTCTGACATCCCCGAGTATTGGCCGGTCCGCCGAAGAGCCATCCTCGTCTTTAACACCTAAGATGAACAGAGGATCCTATTCACTGCAATCATTAACTTTCCTATTTTGCTTTCTCTTGAGCCCGCAACTGCAAGTGCGGTCTGGTTGCCCCTGGCAACCAATAAAAACATAGAAGGAGAGGGTTCCATTTTATGGTTTGTTTTGTTTTATATGGCTTGTCTTTCTTTTCAGACCCTCTTCCATGCAATTTCTATTCTGACTGCGCAACCGCTGCCTGGTTGTTAGGGTAATTAAGCCCCTAGCGACCAGACAGCAGTTGAAATTCCTGACAGCACAACAAAAATCAGAAATAATAAAAATCATGAAAATTAAAAAAAAGAAGACTAGTTGGAAATAGGCTTAGAATACAACGGTCTGTGTCATAGTAAAAGTAAAATTTGAGGGAAGTTCCCCTGTAACTCTGACCCAGTCTCCACCCCTCACCTCCATTGGATAGATTGCAGTCTGAGCAATGGCCCCGGCCAATGAACCAGCGACAAACCTCTCTCTGACTCGCAGATTCTCCTGCTGTCCGCGAATCAGCTTCTTTATCTGAGGGATAGAAGCATCGAGAGTCATGTTGGGGGCTTATTATGTAACATAACGATTCACAAGGTCACCTGACCCCCATTAAAGTCAGTGGAGGGGCAATTCCCAGTGTTTATTTGCCCGCCTGCATCAGAAACCCAGACAGCCAATCAGCAAGTAGCTCTGAGCTCTCTCTCTTTTACCTGCTCATATGCCATGAATTTAATAGCAGATTCAGGGGCGATCTTCAGCACATTAATCCCATTCCCACGCCAGAGCGAACGCACACCTCCCTCCTCTATCATCACTCGCAGACCCCGAAATATGGATAAACCTTGTGAGCCATGAACCTTTAAAGAAGAAGAGAACATATGTAAGCATAGTCAAATAATTTATTCATATAGTTTTCATGATATCACCAATTTTACACCGCTAATTTTATGAATTGCTCAACTGCCAGAGTGTTTTAAATCTCGGAATTTGAATTAAAGGTTTTAGGTGGTAAATAGTCTAATTCAAGTTCTTAAAGGGCCAGATTGTGTTAAATCTCGAAATTTGAATTAATGGTTTTAGGTGGTAAATAGTCTAATTCGAGTTCTTAAAGGGCCCCAGAGTGTGTTAAATCGCGAAATTTTAATTAGAATTAAAGGTTTTAGATGGTAAATAGTCTAATTCGAGTTCTTAAAGGGCCAGAGTGTGTTTAACCTCAAAATTTGAATTTTAATTAAAACTCTAATCAAGTTTGGATAATTCACAATTTAAATTTGAGAGTTTTGACCGTAAAAAAAAATTTGAAAATTTGAATTTTCAATTCGACCCTTTATAAATCCCGGGGAGGCACATTTATCAAAGGTCATCATTCGAATTCATGTGAGGTTTTTTTAAAACTCCCATAAACTCCCATGAATTTTTTTTTCCCCATGACAGTATCCCATCTGATGTTCCTCTGCTCAGTTCCTCTCTCCTATCACATAGAGTAATAGAAATGAGCAGAGAAGCATCAGGAGATGTGTCCTGCATCAGAAACATAAAGCTTTTTGTGCTTTGAACAGCAGAGGACACTCCTATTGCATAGTTATAATATTAATAATACAAAACTGCTAAAATCAAGAAAAAAAAATATTTTGACTTAGGAGTGTTATTTAGACTATTTGTCACTGGTACTGCATGCTCTGTTATACAGATAGCTAGAATCTCAGCTGCCATAAAGCAGGACAGGACTGTTGCTTACAATGGGGATCAGATAGATCTGTGCAGCCACTGGGACAGAATGTTCTGTTATACAGATAGCTAGAATCTCAGCTGCCATAAAGCAGGACAGGACTGCTGCTTACAATGGGGATCAGATAGGATCTGTGCAGCCACTGGGACAGAATGTTCTGTTATACAGATAGCTAGAATCTCAGCTGCCATAAAGCAGGGCAGTACTGCTGCTTACAATGGGGATCAGATAGGATCTGTGCAGCCACTGGGACAGAATGCTCTGTTATACAGATAGCTAGAATCTCAGCTGCCATAAAGCAGGACAGGACTGCTGCTTACAATGGGGATCAGATAGGATCTGTGCAGCCACTGGGACAGAATGTTTTGTTATACAGATAGCTAGAATCTCAGCTGCCATAAAGCAGGGCAGGACTGCTGATTTGGAAAGGAAAATACTGGGATTTAACTTTAGTTACAATTCACTGAACAAGAACAGAAGTGAGTAAAGCCAACATTAATACAGTGACACGTGGAATTACAGGTGCTCCCATTCATATAAAACAGTTCATATTAGTCACCTGCATAAGGACTTTAAGCCGGTCCAGGGGTGCTGTCCCAGTTCTTGATACGGCTCCAGCCACCCCACCTGCAAGCAGCTGTTTCCACCACATTCCAGAGCGGATCTCTTTTTTGGAGAATTCATCTGGAACTGCCAGTGATTCCCCGATATCCAGCATCTTTGGGTATAAAATCAACATAGGTTTAGGGTAGAAATGCTGTACAGTATTTTTTTGGGTTCTGCACCAGCCAAGACAACCACAATCCTTAAATTGGGAAGATCTGTGAGTCTGTAGGTGCCCCCAGTAGCTCCCCATCTTTTCTTCTGCTGATTCTTAGTCCCTGAGCTTAGGGACCAACCCAAAATGTATTCAATATAATATTCACATTTGCAGTCCATTCAGATTAACGTTATATGGCAGCATAGAAATCAGTGCAGTCTGCATCACAACTGATTAACAATCAACCCTGTTGCATCAGCTTTTATGACAGCTAAACCTAGAAACCCACAGCAGCCAATAGAAGAGACTGTTACTGATCTATTGGTGCCAGCAAGTTAGAGAATGTAAGCACAAATCTGATTGGCTGCTACAGGGAACAACACTGGAACCTCCTTGTACAAGGGGTAGGAATACATACAGAGGAATGCTTCCAGTAAGTGATAACATCCTCCATGTTGTGCAGGGGGTTGAGCAGGAAGTGATCTCTCCATTCCAGCCAATCGATGGTGAGGGTTCCGTCGCGGTCCATACTGTAAACAAATACGTTTAGTGGGTTACTAAAAAAATTATAACTATGATATGTCAGGTCAGGCTGGGTCCCTTAGCTCATAACAAGGTTACAGATATATAGAAACATTGGGGTAACAGTCACCCTGCTATAGTTCCAGGGGTACCCAGGGCACAAATAAGCTCTCATCCCAAATCTCCCCTTAACTGACCTTCAGACTGGGCCCCCTTAGCTCATAACAAGGTTACAGATATATAGAAACATTGGGGTGTCACCCTGCTATAGTTCCAGGGGTACCCAGGGCACAAATAAGCTCCCACCCCAAATCTCCCCTTAACTGACCTTCAGACTGGGCCCCCTTAACTCATAACAAGGTTACAGATATATAGAAACATTGGGGTAACAGTCATCCTGCTATAGTTCCAGGGGTACCCAGGGCACAAATAAACACTCACCCCAAATCTCCCCCTAACTGACCTTCAGGCTGGGCCCCCTTAGCTCATAACAAGGTTACAGATATATAGAAACATTGGGGTGTCACCCTGCTATAGTTCCAGGGGTACCCAGGGTACAAATAAGCACTCACCCCAAATCTCCCCCTAACTGACCTTCAGACTGGGCCCCTTAGCTCATAACAAGGTTACAGATATATAGAAACATTGGGGTGTCACCCTGCTATAGTTCCAGGGGTACCCAGGGCACAAATAAACACTCACCACAAATCTCCCCCAACTGACCTTCAGACTGGGCCCCCTTAGCTCATAACAAGGTTACAGATATATAGAAACATTGGGGTAACAGTCACCCTGCTATAGTTCCAGGGGTACCCAGGGTACAAATAAGCACTCACCACAAATCTCCCCCTAACTGACCTTCAGACTGGGCCCCCTTAGCTCATAAAAAAGTTACAGATATATAGAAACATTAGGGTAACAGCCACCCTGCATTTTATAATCAAGCACTAAGGGGGGTGCTTTTGCATCTGGGGGTGACTGTAAATTGCATGCTCCCCTTATTTGCAGTGCATGGGAGCTGCCATAGTGCTTGCACTGGACCAGTACACTACATTAGCTGCACATAATGATATTCTTTTCCACACATGACGTCTCACCTCTGCAGAACCTTCTTGGCCTGTGCCAATGTGATATTAATGCCAAGGCCGTGGAAACATTCCTGGATCTCTGAGATGTCGATGTGACCTGTGTGAGAGAAGGACGGCGCGTGAAACCCAACAAACAAAAGGAGCGGTCTTTGTGGCAGAAAAAAAATAAAGGGCACAGGAGAGGGCGCTACGTCAGTTGGCTGCCGGGCATCCTGCCATTGCCTTCTCTATCAACATAAACATTCCCTCAGTTGGCACGTCCAACCCCAATGCTCTCCAGTTGTTCTAAACTAACATTCCCAGCATCCTTAGTGGCAGCTGCTACTTGGAGATAACTCGACCCTTCATTGACTTTAATGATAATCACTGGGCCCCCCTATACTTTCTGGAGACCCCAGCAGTGGCAGGGTCTGCACCCTCTATACTCATGCAGCGGGTCGGGTACCCGCGGGTTCCCCTCAAAAACCTTCAGTACCCTGCAGTTGCGGGTAGGGTTGCCATCTGGCCGGTATTTTACAGGCCTGACCGATAAAAATGATGGTTGATCCCAATGTTATTAATAGGGAAAAAAGCTAAATATTTAGGAAGGACGGTATTTTTTTCCAGAAAAGGTGGCAACCCTAGTTGCGGGTAGAAGTTCCAGGTGCGGGTATAGACGCTGGTTGGCAGTTCTATGGGTTTGCGGGTCGCGGGTCTTCTCAGTAGCGATTTTTACTCCTTTTTTCTGATCACGCCTACTTCAGATGAGGCCACTTCCGGTTTACAATGAAAGCACTTCCTGTTTACTCCTTTTTTCCCTGACCACGCCTACTTCCAATGATGTCACTTTCAGTTTACAATGACAGCACTCCTGTTTACTCCTTTGTTCTGATCAGCCTAGTTCAGATGATGTCACTTCCGGTTTACAATGACAGCACTTCCTGTTTACTCCTTTTTTTCTGATCACGTCTACTTCCAATGATGTCACTTCTGGTTTACAATGACAGCACTTCCTGTTTACTCCTTTTTTCTGATCACGCCTACTTCTGATGAGGTCACTTCCGGTTTACAATGACAGCACTTCCTGATTCTTGATGGTCAGCGGGTCCGGGTTGCGGATAAGTTACTTGCGGGTTGGGTCTAGTAGCGAGTCCAAGCGAGTAAGAATGCAGGTTGCGGGTCCGGGTTGCGGATTGCAGGTTGCGGGTACCAAAACATGGACCTGCGCAGGACTCTAACTCATGCCCCTAATTAAGAGAAAACCCTAGGACCACCCACTTTTTTAAAACACAACCAGTTCTGTTATGGTTACAATATTTTGGGAATTTACAGTGTCCCTCATCCAATCCTGAAGACCTGTCAGACTTGCCAGACCACTCTAGAAAAACAAAACATGATGGAGTAGGTTGTTAAGGATTGGTTCTCCCTACTCCCACCTCCCCTACCCAAGGCAAAGGCAAACAACTTGCTCATGATGTGAGCCCCAGGCTTGCAGTATGAGCCATTGGTTGCACTAAGTAACAACAACACACACACATATATACACACACACACATATATACACACACACATATATATATACACACACACACCATCGTTGTTGCGGTCCAGGCTGTTAAACATGATCAGCAGGCGCCTCTCTCTCTCCACCAGATAACGGGTGAACTCCTCGAAATCCAATTGGCCGTCCTGGTCAGTGTCCCCGACGCGCAGGATCTCCTGTATATAGAGACAGACATTGGATCATATGTGTATTTATATATTTATTTAGCAAGAAATGGTTAATAATGATTGGTTGTCACAAATGAATGGTTTAGATTGTAAGCTCTTTGGGTGAGGGAATTCTCACGGTATGTATTGAAGGCACGTGTGTGTGATATACAGATAGAGATATAAAAGCGGAGGTGGATTTGCTCCCCAGATTAAGACTTCCACCCTCAGGGTTATGCCAGTGTGTGTGATCACTAATGCCCAGCAGCTCGGATGTGATTAACAACTCCCAGCCAATCACACGCAGCTCAGTAAATCTCTCCAACAAATCAGACTCATCTTATCCACAGGTGCTGCCGTGTGGCTACAGTCTATGTATGTGCCATACTCGTATGCCTTTCTTCCAACCTAAGTCACTATGCACATCTCACATTCACTAAGAGCATTACTCACTAGTACTGTCCCACTCACTAGTACTGTCCCACTCACTAATGCTGTCCAGCTCACTAATTATAGAGAATAATCCAGTAGCACACTTATTATGGTGTGATAAGTAATAAATTGTTTATTTAGCCCACATACATACAAGGAAAGGGCAACGTTTCGGACCCCACTGGGCCCTTTATCAAGGCCCTAAAACCTGACGAAGTGCCTGGAAAGAGGGCACGAAACGCGTAGGTTTTCCTCACCAACCCACTGCTAGAAACTCACTAGATGCGCCAAATAAAGCCGCAAGAAAATTGAGCAATACCGTCTCTTGTGATTCCTTCGATCTGCGCCGTGAAACGGGGTAAATCTGTGCACTGATGTATCAGTATCAGTATATAGAGATGTATCAGTATATAGAGATGTATCAGTATATAGAGATGTATCAGTATATAGAGATGTATCAGTATATAGAGATGTATCAGTATATAGAGATGTATCAGTATATAGAGATGTATCAGTATATAGAGATGTATCAGTATATAGAGATGTATCAGTATATAGAGATGTATCAGTATATAGAGATGTATCAGTATCAGTATATAGAGCAGTATCAGTATATAGAGATGTATCAGTATATAGAGATGTATCAGTATATAGAGATGTATCAGTATCAGTATATAGAGATGTATCAGTATATAGAGATGTATCAGTATCAGTATATAGAGATGTATCAGTACATATAGAGCAGTAGTGGGTATGACAGCCCATCAGTATCGGTACATATAGAGCAGTAGTGGGTATGACACACAGACATATAGAGGGAGGGAGAGGCCCCGGGTATATCCGCACCTGCTCAGCATTATGACAGGGAGTGAAGCCCAAGGCTCGGAGTCCGTCTCTCAGCTCGTGGATATCAACTCTCCCGTCCCGGTTGGAGTCCAGTTGGCTGAAGAGCAGCGCGTATCTCTTCTCCCTGTCCGGCTCCAAGGGGTCGGGCTGCTGCATGTCTGATATGTGACACCCTGTGGCCCCTCTCTCCGCAGCCTGGTACACGCGCACTGACTAATAGCGCTAATTGTGTGTGTGCCGGGCCCTCCTGCGCCGCTTTCACTCGGGAAACACAACCTTCCGCTCTCTGCGCCCGAGATACCCGCAGCTGTCATCTCTACTGACTGTCATCTACACTAACTGTCCTCTGTACGGACTGTCATCTACACTAACTGTCATCTACACTGACTGTCATCTACGCTAACTGACTGTCATCTCTACAGACTGTCATCTACACTAACTGTCATCTACACTGACTGTCATCTACGCTAACTGACTGTCATCTCTACTCACTGTCATCTACACTAACTGTCCTCTGTACTGACTGTCATCTACACTAACTGTCATCTACACTGACTGTCATCTACGCTAACTGACTGTCATCTCTACAGACTGTCATCTACACTAACTGTCATCTACACTGACTGTCATCTACGCTAACTGACTGTCATCTCTACTCACTGTCATCTACACTAACTGTCCTCTGTACTGACTGTCATCTACACTAACTGTCATCTACACTGACTGTCATCTACGCTAACTGACTGTCATCTCTACAGACTGTCATCTACACTAACTGTCATCTACACTGACTGTCATCTACACTAACTGTCATCTACACTGACTGTCATCTACGCTAACTGACTGTCATCTCTACAGACTGTCATCTACACTAACTGTCATCTACACTGACTGTCATCTACGCTAACTGACTGTCATCTCTACTGACTGTCATCTACACTAACTTTCCTCTGTACTGACTGTCATCTACACTGACTGTCATCTACACTAACTGTCATCTACACTGACTGTCATCTACGCTGATCTCTACAGACTGTCATCTACACTAACTGACTGTCATCTCTACTGACTGTCATCTCTACTGACTGTCATCTACACTAACTGTCCTCTGTACTGACTGTCATCTACACTAACTGTCATCTACACTAACTGTCATCTACACTGACTGTCATCTACACTAACTGTCCTCTCTACTGACTGTCATCTACACTAACTGTCATCTGTACTGACTGTCATCTACACTGACTGTCATCTGTACTGACTGTCATCTGTACTGACTGTCATCTACACTAAATGTCATTTACACTGACTGTCATCTGTACTGACTGTCATCTGTACTGACTGTCATCTATACGGACTGTCATCTCTACTGACTGTCACCTACACTGACTGTCATCCCTACTGACTGTCATCTCTACTGTCATCTACACTAACTGTCATCTCTACTGACTGTCATCTACACTGACTGTCATCTACACTGACTGTCATCTTTACTGACTGTCATCTCTACTGACTGTCATCTACACTAACTGTTATCTACACTGACTGTCATCTTTACTGACTGTCATCTACACTAACTGTCATCTACACTAACTGTTATCTACACTGACTGTCATGTACACTAACCGTCATCTCTACTGACTGTCATCTACACTAACTGACATCTACACTAACTGTCATGTACACTAACTGTCATCTCTGCTGTCTGTCATCTCTACTGACTGTCATCTACACTAACTGTCATTTACACTGACTGTCATCTGTACTGACTGTCATCTGTACTGACTGTCATCTGTACTGACTGTCATCTACACTGACTGTCATCTGTACTGACTGTCATCTACACTAACTGTCACCTGTACTGACTGTAATCTACACTGACTGTTATCTACACTGACTGTCATGTACACTAACCGTCATCTCTACTGACTGTCATCTACACTAACTGACATCTACACTAACTGTCATGTACACTAACTGTCATCTCTACTGTCTGTCATCTCTACTGACTGTCATCTACACTAACTGTCATTTACACTGACTGTCATCTGTACTGACTGTCATCTGTACTGACTGTCATCTGTACTGACTGTCATCTACACTGTCTGTCATCTCTACTGACTGTCATCTACACTAACTGTCATCTACACTGACTGTCACCTTTACTGACTGTCATCTATACTGACTGTCACCTACACTGACTGTCATCTCTACTGACTGTCACCTACACTGACTGTCATCTCTACTGACTGCCTTCTCTACTGACTGTCATCTCTACTGTCATCTCCACTAACTGTCATCTCTACTGACTGTCATCTACACTGACTGTCATCTCTATTGACTGTCATCTCTACTGACTGTCATCTACACTAACTGTCATCTACACTAACTGTCATCTACACTAACTGTTATCTACACTAACTGTCATCTCTACTGACTGTCATCTGCACTAACTGTCATCTCTACTGACTGTCACCCCCACCGGCACTTGCAATATCTTGTTGTCTCACAGTGCGGAACTGCCATTCACAGGTACCCACCCATACAACAAGGGCATGTGTTACTCACACTGGATTATTATTGTATATTATTATTGTATAGCACTGGCACAGTACCCCCACCCACACTCACCCCTAACCAACCCCAGGGGCACACACACTAAGGGGGTTATTTACTAAGCACCGAATACCCGAAATTCCCCCGAAATTCAAAAAATTTGTGATGTTTTTTTTTTTTATAAAATCTGACTTTTAAAAAAATCACGAATTTTTCGGAATTTATTAAACCCCGAGGGCTAAAAAGCCTGAATATAAAAACACGGCATCTCAAACCTGTTGAGGTTGCATAAAAGTCAATGGGAACAGTCCCATTGATTTTTGGTTGTGTCGGGGGTTTCGGGCAATTTCACTATGTTTTCTGAGCTTTCGGGTGAAAACTCCGAAAAAAACGGAGATTTCGGGGAAAATTCGAGAAAACATCTGAGCTTTTCCTGCAAAGCAAATTTTTTGGAAAATGAATAAGCGTTAAAAACCTTAGCGGGTTAGATCGGAGTTTGTAGCAGCCGATATTGAGATAAATTCGGACCTTGATAAATAACCCCCTAAAACGCCAATTTATCCCATGTCTTTAATTAAAACAAAGTGGACCCAACTCCCCTCCACCAATTTAACTCATTTATATAGAAATAAGATGGAAAAGGTCAGTGCAGGAATAAAATTGCGTGATAATTCACATTGTACGAATTGACGCCTGATTTCATGAGTTGTCTACTGAAAAACCAGCGCCAGAGAAGGGCCAGACTGGCCAGGAGCCCTAGGCAACCTGGCCAGTCGCTGCACAAGCTGGGAGCGCACATGTACGAATTGATGCTCGCATGCACGGAAGCGTAAATTGGCTAGGAGAGAGGGGACCGGACTAGGGGGTCGATGGCAGGTAAGTTACGTGCCTGGCGACCCCCCAGCTTTGCACCCTAGGAAGGTACATTTTTTTCGCTAAAAATTTTTAGTTTTCCCCTTTAAAAACTCGACCAGAAAAAATCATGGTTTAATAAATAGGCCCCTACACCCTGAATACAATGTACAGCAGACAAGGGGTTAAGGCAAATAAATTCACCAGGCATGGATTTGCGTCAAATTTCCGCGTTTCGCCACCAGCGAATACATTTGCTGGTGAAAAATCCGCCACAACAAAGAAAACATTGACGCGCGTCAGAATCGTCACACGTCAAAATTATTCGGACACCCATTGACTGTAATGCGTTTGGACAAAATAGGACAAAACAGCGCACATAAAAAATTGTCACTTGCGTCAAAATTATTCGCACAGATTTGCCCATCACTAGTTAAGGTGGCTGTACATGGGCAAGTTTGATCTGCTGATTCAGGCCCATTAGATTGATTTGCCTGTGTGTGGGGACCTCCAATGGGCCCACCTAATAACTGGCTGAAAATTGGGCACATGTC
Source organism: Xenopus laevis (assembly GCF_017654675.1). NCBI lineage: Eukaryota > Metazoa > Chordata > Amphibia > Anura > Pipidae > Xenopus > Xenopus laevis. Next base: position 150,950,527 of record NC_054375.1, read on the forward strand.
ATTCGGCAGGTTTAATTTTCCTGACGGATTTGAGGATCACGTTGGCTAGTTGATACTGTCCTAGCTCCAACAGGTCCTATTCCCGCCATGTTAATCTGATTGTTTGGCCCTAGGGCCCACGACTGTATTAACCCTGATATTGCCCATCTGAGGTTGGCCTATTGGAGGAAAGATCCACCGATCTTATGGTGTATGGCCAGCTTTAAACTTGTAATTTAAATATCTGGCCAATCTCTGCCCAGTGTGGTGTTGGCCCAGTACTTGTGCCAGTAGTCTGCCAGCTGCAGTGACCTTGGTGGGAAAGTGTTTGTGCATACTATATATATATATAATGTCCTTAGGATTGTGAGCAGGGCAGGAGCTATGGATAGAAGACAGGGCTATTGTGGCACACAGCACCATATAAAGCCACGGTGAGCTCAGTGTGTTAGAGCACAGGTGTGTTAGAGCACAGGTGTGTTAGAGCACAGTCGGTGTCAGTGTTATGTGCAGGGAGGGTTAAACACACAGGCAGCTGCAGTGCCACAGGCTTCATTGAGCAGCAGGAGGCAGTAAAGGGCAGTTTAGGCAGGGAGCGGTTATCCTGCCTTTATACTAAGTCTCCCATTACACAAAACAAACTGTATTGAATAAAATGGACATAAATGGATCAAATGCTAATCATTCCCCTCTACAGAATTCTAGTGCCCCCCTCATTAAAGATGTGATTGAACAGTCACTGTCGGCAACTAAGGCCAAAAATACTAAATAAATACTATATAAGATTTATGTCAGCTGCTACTCCACTTGGCATCAGCAGGTGGCACCCTATAGGTATTTATTTATAGGTATTTATTTATAGGTATTTATTTATAGGTATTTATTTATAGGTATTTATTTATAGGTATTTATTTATAGGTATTTATTTCAGAATTATAATGCAGGCACAATATATGTATACGGAGCACTGGATCTCCATCAAGAGTGGGTGAGTATATAGAAGGAAAGAGGGCAAGCTATACACTGTGTTTATTTGAAGAAAGGAGGTTAGTTCATGTGACCAGAATTCCTCACTTACTCTCGATGTTGATGAAGAGGAAGACAAATGCACACTGACAAACAAACAAACAAATCAGCGCTTCATGTTAAATGAACTCTTCCTTCTGATGCCAAAACCACCTTTGGGATCAGATTCTCTCTCTCTCTCTCTCTCTCTCTCTCTCTCTCTCTCTCTCTCTCTCTCTCTCTCTCTCTCTCTCTCTCTCTCTCTCTCTATAGTTGTACATGTTGCATGTTGTTACATTCAATCTCATTTCCATTCCTTAACTGTTATATCAGCTATTCCCTTGGTTAATTTTGATTGCCATTCTCTGACTTTTTATTCTGTATTGTCAGAGCAGGGCATTTCAAGTGCACAAAAGGCCAAACAGCCCCCCAGAGAATAAATAGTGACTGACAAGCCACAGACCTCTTCTACTACTAGCTCCAGCCCTTCCATATCTTCCACAAGGAGGGGCACCCCAACTTTTTGGCTCGGCTCTGGAGGGTGTTTTATAGATACAACTGTAAATTGCAGCACTATCTCCCTATTGGTGTCTGCAAGTTACCCACTCACTCAGGGGGTTATTTATTAAAGTCTGAATGCCAAAAACTCGAAAACTCGAATTCTTCTGGATTTATTTTACCCCGAGGATGGAAAAAGTCAGAATCCGAAAATCCGGCATCTCAGACCTGCCAAGGTTGCATATAAGTCAATGGGAGAAGTCCTGAAGTTATCTTGACCTGTGCTGGGTTTCATGCAATTATCCGAAGATTTCATGGTTTTCGTGCGGAAAATCCGAAAAATTCATACGATCCGAATTTTTCACTTATTTTTCAGGTTTTTTCCTGCACAGGAAATTTTTGGGAACATGTATTGATAAATAAGGGGGAAACCCCTGTGTGGATTTGGTCAGAGTAGTGTTCAGAAAATAATGAGATAAATTCAGACTTTGATAAACGGGCCTCTCCGAGTTTAAGCTCTATGGGCGAATGGGTCACAGCATTGGAAGTGTGTGATCTGCACGGGGTTGTGAATCGGAGAAAGTAGGGGTGGTGGAATATTAATTGGGGTGGGGACAAAGAGAGATGAGCAGGGGAATATTATTATTACATGCGGGGATATGGGGAAGCTGATAGGCCTTACTGAAAATAATGACTTTCATGGGATTTTTAATAATTTGGGGACCAGTGTTAGAGGCAAGGGAGGAAATGTGAAGAATGGGCCAAGTAGGGAAGAAGTCTGATATAGTGAAATGAGAGGAGACAGTAAGAAGCATGGGAGAGATTAGAGACAATATACAGTATAAAGAGATGGCTCTGGCACCCACAGGAGACAAGATATAGATAAGGGGGAGCAAAAGTGGTTAAAGGAAAAGGAAAGTTAATTTATATTGGGGGTGCCAAAAGTTAGGCACCCCCCGAGTGGTTATATTTACTTACCTGACACCCCAGGCCTGAGGAAGTAATGGAAGTAACGTTGCAGCTGCACCTCATCGTTTATTTATTCTTTGCCTTTCTCTTCTCTTGGAAACTGTGTCCCAGCAGCCTCACTGAGCAGTATTAGTGGGGTGCAAGAATTGCTGATCTTTCTGTTTGGCCCTTTCCTATTCATCCGTCTGTCCTCATACTATGTGCCAGCAACTCAAGACAGGGTAGACTGTCAAGGTTGGGGTTGTTTTCTCTGGAAAAAAGGCACTTGCGAGGGGACATGATTAGACTTTACAAGTACATTAGAGGACATTATAGACAAATAGCAGGGGACCTTTTTACCCATAAAGTGGATCACCGTACCAGAGGCCACCCCTTCAGACTAGAAGAAAAGAACTTTCATTTGAAGCAACGTAGGGGGTTCTTCACAGTCAGGACAGTGAGGTTGGGGAATGCACTGCCGGGTGATGTTGTGATGCTGATTCAGTTAATGACTATAAGAGGGACTTGGATGATTTCTTGGACAGACATAATATTAAAGGCTATTGTGATACTAAGCTCTATAGTTAGTATAGATATGGGTATATAGAATTTAATTAAAAGTAGGGAGGGGTGTGTGTATGGATGCTGGGTTTTCATTTGGAGGGGTTGAACTTGATGGACTTTGTCTTTTTTCAACCCAATTTAACTATGTAACTATGTAACTATGTAACTATGTAAGAGAGTGTTCATTTAGCCTAAGAGTTCATAACAATGCCCGTGTCCTCTCGTGGATACTCCTGAACTGTGTCTGACTGGGGTATGTGGGCCCACAGGGAATAAGGCCTCACCAACCTGAGGACCCCCTCCCCACCTTTGTGTCTATCTTTCATCTCACTATTGCACCCCAATCTACCTCTGCTCTACCCCCCACACCAATGAGCCAGGTACAAATGGGCCACTGGGAATCTTTCCTTGTGTCTCAGTCAGACCCATTACCTGGTCGGCAAACTTCATAGAAAAGGAGGGTCAGAAAATTTAATCTATCTTCAATATTATTGGGACTATAGTAGGGTGACTGTTACCCCAATGTTTCTATATATCTGTAACCTTGTTATGAGCTAAGGGGGCCCAGCCTGAAGGTCAGTTAGGGGGAGATTTGGGGTGAGTGCTTATTTGTACCCTGGGTACCCCTGGAACTATAGCAGGGTGACACCCCAATGTCTCTATATATCTGTAACCTTGTTATGAGCTAAGGGGGCCCAGCCTGAAGGTCAGTTAGGGGGAGATTTGGGGTGAGTGCTTATTTGTGCCCTGGGTACCCCTGGAACTATAGCAGGGTGACTGTTACCCCAATGTTTCTATATATCTGTAACCTTGTTATGAGCTAAGGGGGCCCAGTCTGAAGGCCAGTTAGGGGGAGATTTGGGGTGAGTGATTATTTGTACCCTGGGTACCCCTGGAACTATAGCAGGGTGACACCCCAATGTTTCTATATATATCTGTAATATGATCGGAAGAACTTACATTCTAAGTGGGAGAGGAGGGAGACATATGATGGATGTTGCCATAATATATATATATGTCCTGTTCTAATGAATACTTTGCCACCCCAGACCATTTTAAGGTTGTTAGGGGACTCAGCCTCGTTATGTTTGATTTCTAATGTATATTTATGCCCTTAAAATGTAATAAAACATGATGACAGATGTATAGTAACGTGAGTGTGCACACAATAGTATAATGCAGGGGCTACGTGCTCCACACACCAGTAATGTACTCGCTGTCCTGACGTGACCCCTCTATGTGCCAGACACAGGCTATACGATACTTCCATATTTCCTAACTCACCAACTGTCTGCCAGAACATTCTCCCTAACAATGTCTTACCAAAGCCTGTGCATCACGTCCCTATGTCATTATCTTATCAGCCAGCCGGTTATATCATTATCATCGCCGCCTTTTTGAGCATAAATATCTCTATTTTCATCTAATTCTGCCAGAAAATATATGAAGCAAGATTTACAATACCATCTTGCCCTCCCACGCCACTTTACTGATTACAGCTGAGAGCAGAACAGGAGATTGAGACTACAGGCACTTCCTGGTGAGCGCTGATTGGAGAAGGAGCTTTGTGTCCCCTCCCACAGCTAAATGTGACAATGCCAGACAAGTATCCAGTATAGCAGGGGATCAGCTGCTCCAGACATGATATATTGCTCTGCTATTGGTGAAAGTGTGTGCGTGTGAATCACATCTAGTTGGGGGTCTCTAAAGCCAATTGGTTGTAGGAAAATGTCTTTAATTTAAAGGGATCAGCTGGCAACATGAATGTAATGACATTATTAACCTTAAAGGGACATAATAAATATATTTTTATAAAATGCCTTTTTCTGCCTGGTCCATACATACTGGGCAAGGATTTTATCATTTCTCCTCATATTCAGTCCACTAGGGGGCCCTGTTGCATTATATCGTGTGGGCATCTGAGCAATCCAGTGCTCCTATTCCAGACCTCCCAACTGTCCCGTTTTTCGCGGGACAGTCCCGATTTTGACATCTCAGCCCACAGTCCCAGGTTTGTTACTGAATTGTCCCCACTTTCTCTTTGATCTCCTGCACTGAAAAAATTTGCAAACTTTCTAACTTAATTGGCTTTTGGCAGAGAGCCCAGAATAGATACTTTTGTAACAATTTAAGATAAGCAGGTGTCTTGGTAGAACTCAAGTAGGGTAAGATATCATTAGACACATTGCATCTAGCCTATTGCTACTATGAATTTCGAATGTTACATTGTGTATTATGGTTTCTGCCATGTGACCTTCAGTGTATCTTGTTAAGAAATTTCGAGTTCTTTTCCCTTGAATCTGATAAAGGTGTTAACATGTTGCTAAGACGAGCTACCTTGGATACACTGTGGCAGTATATTGGACAATCGTGGCTGCTCTGTAAATGTTCGGTTTGGACATTATCATAAACTCCATTTCTGTGGAGTTTTTTTGGCAAAGTTTTTCTGTACAGTTTTTCTGTACATTTTTGTACTATTTTCTATCGAGTTTTTCTACAATTGATTTTATCCAGTTAATAAATGATGTTCTATGGGATTTTTCCACTTTGGGTTAAATGCAGACTACTATTTTCTATGTACATTTTCTATGTAATTTTTATGCCTATTAAATAATTTTTATGGGATTATTTCACCATAAACGGAAATTAATATGCAAGCTTTCTATGTAAATTTTATGCCAATTTTTGTAATTCACCTGTTTTTTAATGTCATTTATGGGGTTAAATTTTGCATTATTTATGCTAATTTTGATGATGAGTGTATGATGTCATGTAGGAGGGTGTTAAATAGCTTTCTCTCACAACAAAATGTTATGCTTGATAAAGGGGTCTGACCCCGAAACGTTGCTTTTTCAGTGAATAAACGCAAGGGCTTGTCCCTGCTTGCACCTGCCCTTTTGAGTGCCAGTGATTTTTTACCTATTGGTAGAACTTAGACTCACGGCTTAAAGGGCAATTCACCCTTCATTAGCAAAACTGTAATAACACATAAACACACACAATATCCAAAGGAATAGAAAAGAACCCCCACTTGAACAATCTAAACTAAGGCAGTCACAAAGTATTTTTGACACACTTATTAATCGTCGATTAAATAGTAAGCGCTAAAAAAAACCCACTGATAAGTGCATTAATATAACCCTTATTATAATTTATAAAGTGCTGTGCAATAAATTATAAAGTGCAGTGCAATAAGTTAATTGTGAGCCCGATGTGTCAGCCCAATATCACTGATCTAAAATTGAGCAAATAAGGGAAAGATTTTCTCATTTTATTATTATTAACATGTATTTTTAGAGCGTCAATGTAAATGTTTCGGCTGAGACCACAGCCTTTGTCAAAGTGTAATGTCAAGTAAAAAACACCATTTTAAATACAGATTGTGGCGGGAACCTGATGCCACACATAGTGCTACAAACAAAATGTTCCCTCTACCGATAGACAATGTGCACGTATACTATATGGACCGCAGTCCCAGTGAGCTCGTATTTGTTGGTAAAGCTTAAAGGAACAGTAACACCAAAAAATGTAAGTTTGTTAAAGTAATGAAAATATAATGTACTGTTGCCCTGCACTGGTAAAACTGATGTGTTTGCTTCAGAAACACTACTATAGTTTATATAAACAAGCTGCTGGGGAGCAATGGCGGCAATTGAAAAACGGCTATATGGCATAGGATAAATAATGGATAAAAGATAACAGACAGACAGACATTAGACAGACAGAGCTTATTTGTATCTGCTGTGTAACCTGAGCCTTTTCTCATTTGAATGGCTGCCCCCATTGCTACACAGCAGCTTATTTATATAAACTATAGTAGTACTTATCTGTTATCTACTGTGTATCCTGTACTTGAATGGCTGCCCCCATGGCTACACAGCAGCTTATTTATATAAACTATAGTAGTACTTATCTGTTATCTACTGTGTATCCTGTGCTTGAATGGCTGCCCCCATGGCTACACAGCAGCTTGTTTATATAAACTATAGTAGTACTTATCTGTTATCTACTGTGTATCCTGTGCTTGAATGGCTGCCCCCATGGCTACACAGCAGCTTGTTTATATAAACTATAGTAGTACTTATCTGTTATCTACTGTGTATCCTGTGCTTGAATGGCTGCCCCCATGGCTACACAGCAGCTTGTTTATATAAACTATAGTAGTACTTATCTGTTATCTACTGTGTATCCTGTGCTTGAATGGCTGCCCCCATGGCTACACAGCAGCTAGTTTATATAAACTATAGTAGTACTTATCTGTTATCTACTGTGTATCCTGTGCTTGAATGGCTGCCCCCATGGCTACACAGCAGCTTGTTTATATAAACTATAGTAGTACTTATCTGTTATCTACTGTGTATCCTGTGCTTGAATGGCTGCCCCCATGGCTACACAGCAGCTTGTTTATATAAACTATAGTAGTACTTATCTGTTATCTACTGTGTATCCTGTGCTTGAATGGCTGCCCCCATGGCTACACAGCAGCTAGTTTATATAAACTATAGTAGTACTTATCTGTTATCTACTGTGTATCCTGTGCTTGAATGGCTGCCCCCATCGCTACACAGCAGCTTATTTATATAAACAATAGTAGTGTTTCTGAAGCAAACACACCAGTTTTACTAGTGCAGGACAACACTGCATTATATTTTCATTACTTTAAAACACTTTAATTTTTTGACATTACTGTTCCTTTAAGTCAAGGGACTGCGGTCTCTCTATGACAGTAAGCAGCTGGACCCTCAATCTATTTATGTGTGTAATCCCCTGTGTTTCTTAAATGTATTATTGTTCTTTTTCCTGTCTATTTTACAAAAATGAATGCCGATAGCTTGAATATTATACAACATGTACATTGAACTTTGTTAATTTTTATTTGACCGTCTTGTATATAGTATATGTGCACATCGGTAGAGGGAACATTTTGTTTGTAGCAATTCTAAAGGTTTACACATGTATATATCCAATTTCTGCCAATATATTGCACATTTCATCTTTACATATTTATTGTGTATTTTATTTATTTTTATAAATGCCTTTTTGTGATATGTACTAGCTGGAGCCACGTCGTCTTGTCTCACTGTGTATTCGTATACTGCTGAGATGACAATAAAATTTACTTTGAATTTTGACTTCACCGATAATACGTCACTCCTTACGATGTGTGGCGTCGAGTTCCCCCACCATCTGTATTTAAAATGGTCTTTTTTACTTGACATTACACTTTGACAAAGGCTGTGGTCTCAGCCGAAACGTTAGCTGCGCCCTCTGTAGCGCTCACAATAAATTTACTTTACTTTACCCAAAGACTTGTGAGTGCTTTCTCACCATTAGCTTCTTCTACATCTACATGCTTTATTTATATATAATACACAAAAGCCATGAATATCCTGTAAATTATATCCTTATAAACGGTGAGTTCTGATGTCATCAGTTATAAACGGTGAGTTCTGATGTCATTTCTGTCACATGACTCATTGAAATTTGTGTATTATAATAAATAAAGTACCCCCAGTTGTAAAATATGAGGATATTAGAAGTTACCTCGGAGTTCCATGACCTGTATAAAAACACTCGGCCTTCGGCCTTGTACTTTTATATGGTCATGAAACTCCTCGGTAACTTATAATATCCTTATATTTTACAAAAGGGGGTACTTTATTCACTATATATATATATAAACATAGTCGTCCCTTTATAAAATGTATAATGAAGCAATAGAATTCTTAATGAATCAGATGAAAATTAAGCGTAGGACTGGCCAGATATGGGATGACTTTGACATAGTTGTTCAGCTTAAATATATTGCAATATATGGACAAACAATCCCTGTTTTGTTTAAAGGGTAAGGCATTTTTCAGTAGCACAAAATGTCTAATTTATATTTATATATATATATATATATATATATATATATATATATATATATATATATATATATATATATATTTATTATAATCTTATATTTGTATTGTTTGCAAAAATATGTGAATAAGCGCTTCCGTATTGGCTGAAACGAAATGTGTTGATGTAAGCTCTAAACGCTAAGCGCATAACACTATGAACTTATGTTGGCAATTGATTCTGTCCTGTTATTGTTACCTCTATGATATTACCATACCTGGTTGCAAAGTTTATTGCTTTTTTGACACAATTTCACTGTGGCACTTTGATAAGACACAAATTTATTCCTCTGCATGTATACATTTGTATATAGTCCTCCTTTTTTTATCTTTTTTGTTTTCTTTATTGTTTTATGTTTATTTACTCCCCACACACATCACTGTGACGTCACTACCTTCATTTTCCCGCCACTGGGGGATTAAAAGGTTGGTGCTTGTTTGTATTTGCACTTTGAGAAAGGCTTGAGTGTTAGCCGAAACGTTAGTCGTTTTTGTTTTTTAAATAAACACCTTTATATGATTTGATATGATATGAGAGTGCAAGCTTCTTCATATATATATATTTATTTTATTTATTTTTTTGCACTCTGCATGTTTGTAAATGCATTAAAGGAAAATTCAACCTGTTCGTAAAAAAACCTGTACCCCTCATCCCAGGTAGACCCCCACTCCTCCCCCAGGCTAACTACCCCCCCCCCGGGGAGATGTCCCATACTCCATACTTACCCCTCGGCGCAGATTCTTCCAGCGTAGTTGCACGCATCAATCATCTGCGATCTCCGTAAACTGACTGAGAGATTGGCAGTTTCCGTGTAATTTCGCGCATGCGCATTTGTCGCAAACCGGCAAACTGTTCCAACTGCACATGCGCAGAAATACCGATCTCCCAGTCAGCACCAGTGATTGGTATTTGACATCCCATTTACATGCATGCCTTTGTTTCTTTAATCTGCTGGTGATCTGCACTTTAGGAAACAAACATTGGGGTTTTGCCTAGAGGGCAACCTAATACCCAGAAATGCAAGACACTGGGGGGCTCATTTATAAACACTTGACAAATTTGCACCTGGGCAGTTATCCATGGCAACCAATCAGTGATTAGCTTTTTGGTTGCCATGGGTTACTGCCCAAGTGCAAATTTGCCCAGTGTTTATAAATGACCCCCTATGTCTTGTCACATACCCTGCTGACTGCCAATGATATTTGTAATTATATGGGTGGGTTACCTTTAAAGGAGAACAAAACCCCCCTTAACAAAAAAATCCCACCGTAACTGCCTGACATTGCCCCTCACACTGTGGATTAATAATAAAAAAAAAATCTGACCCGAAAATGCAGAGCAGCGGAGCTCCAGGGCACCATCTTCCACCGCTTTGTATTCTTTCAGGCGATATAAAGCCTGCAGGAGAGTTGGGCCAAGTCAGAAATCTGCACACACGCAAATCGTTGAAAGGGGGAGCAATGCGCAGTTAAGGGGGGGCTTTTTTGGTATGGGGGGTTTAGTTTTCCTTTAAGTTAACATTTTCAATTGATTCTTTTTTTATTTCTTATATATTGTTTTAATTATTCCTCGTTTTCTTCTGACTCTTTCCAGCTTCCAAAACAACGGCTCTGTGAGGCTACACTGCTTTTTATAACTTCTCTTTCTATTCAGCCCCTCTCCCATTCATATTCCAGTCTCTCTCATCTAACCCACTGGGGCTCATTTATCAACACCGGGCAAATTTGCCCACGGGCAGTTGCCTATAGCAACCAATCCTTGATTCGATTTTTGAAACCAGCTGCAAGTAGAACAATAAATGCAGCAATCCGATTGGTTGCCATGGGTTACTGCCCATGGGCAAATTTGCCCACTGTTGATAAATGACCCCCCCGAGTGGTTGTCAGGGTACTTTGGACCCTAGCAACAGATACCTGCTGAAATTCCTGGAGGTCTGCTGGGCAAAAAGTTAAGTCATTAAAAAAAACAAAAAACACAGCAAACAAATAGTGAAGAACAACTGCAAAGAAAGAACCCCTTTAATAAAGTAAGGAAAAGGGTTAAAAACAGAGCAGTTCCAGACTAACCCTTCACATTCCAGGGTGCTGTGTGTGTATCCCAGAGGGACTAAAAACTAAGCCTTGCAGTGACATTACTAATGATTCCTGCTGCCACTCACACTCCATGTCTTATAAACTTTCCTCACAACAGCACTCTGGCTCTGCACTGTTTACAATCTCCTGGCTTGGGAGGCAGTGCAGGTACATTCCGGAAGTGACGCTTCATTCCAGCCAGGTGAAACCCGGAAACGCTCAATGTTTTGCCCAGGTAACTCCGGAAGTGATGCAAAGGCTTCGCTGGGTGTGTTCCCGGATGCGTCTCAGGTGTGCGGGAGCGGGTCACATGACCGAAAGTGAGGGCGGGGCCAGTACGTTCCGGACAGGTGAGTGGCAGGCTTATCGCTACAGAGCGGCAGGTTTCTATATCCCCCATTTATTGGCGCAGTGGGGGGCTGGTATGTGAGTGTGAAATTCTCTTCTCTTCATTGGTATATTTTCAGTCAGACATGCGCAGATCCACCAGTCTGTGCCCCTACATTTACCTGTACAGACAGGAAGGAACTCGAGCTACTGTTATATTTTATGTGTTATATATTATATATACTGATATAGAGTTGTAAAAGCATGCACTTGGGTGTAATTGTATTTTATATGTTGTCTAGGGTCTATAGGGTGTCCCACAACAAGGCTGAGTTATTCAGGGAACTCTGAGTATCACTCGTGTATTATAAGGGATAATGTACCCCCTACTGTAAATGATAAGGATATTAGAAGTCACTGAGGGGTTGTTCTGTGACCATATAAAGGCACAAGGCTGCAGGCTGAGTTATACAGGGAACTCTGAGTATCACTCATGTATTATAAGGGATAATGTACCCCCTACTGTAAATGATAAGGATATTAGAAGTCACTGAGGGGCTGTTCTGTGACCATATAAAGGCACAAGGCTGCAGGCTGAGTTATACAGGGAACTCTGAGTATCACTCATGTATTATAAGGGATAATGTACCCCCTACTGTAAATGATAAGGATATTAGAAGTCACTGAGGGGTTGTTCTGTGACCATATAAAGGCACAAGGCTGCAGGCTGAGTTATACAGGGAACTCTGAGTATCACTCATGTATTATAAGTGATAATGTACCCCCTACTGTAAATGATAAGGATATTAGAAGTCACTGAGGGGTTGTTCTGTGACCATATAAAGGCACAAGGCTGCAGGCTGAGTTATACAGGGAACTCTGAGTATCACTCATGTATTATAAGGGATAATGTACCCCCTAATGTAAATGATAAGGATATTAGAAGTCACTGAGGGGTTCTGTGACCATATAAAGGCACAAGGCTGCAGGCTGAGTTATACAGGGAACTCTGAGTATCACTCGTGTATTATAAGGGATAATGTACCCCCTACTGTAAATGATAAGGATATTAGAAGTCACTGAGGGGTTGTTCTGTGACCATATAAAGGCACAAGGCTGCAGGCTGAGTTATACAGGGAACTCTGAGTATCACTCATGTATTATAAGGGATAATGTACCCCCTACTGTAAATGATAAGGATATTAGAAGTCACTGAGGGGTTGTTCTGTGACCATATAAAGACACAAGGCTGCAGGCTGAGTTATACAGGGAACTCTGAGTATCACTCGTGTATTATAAGGGATAATGTACCTCCTACTGTAAATGATAAGGATATTAGAAGTCACTGAGGGGTTGTTCTGTGACCATATAAAGGCACAAGGCTGCAGGCTGAGTTATACAGGGAACTCTGAGTATCACTCATGTATTATAAGGGATAATGTACCCCCTACTGTAAATGATAAGGATATTAGAAGTCACTGAGGGGTTGTTCTGTGACCATATAAAGACACAAGGCTGCAGGCTGAGTTATACAGGGAACTCTGAGTATCACTCATGTATTATAAGGGATAATGTACCCCCTACTGTAAATGATAAGGATATTAGAAGTCACTGAGGGGTTGTTCTGTGACCATATAAAGGCACAAAGCTGCAGGCTGAGTTATACAGGGAACTCTGAGTATCACTCATGTATTATAAGGGATAATGTACCTCCTACTGTAAATGATAAGGATATTAGAAATCACTGAGGGGTTGTTCTGTGACCATATAAAGGCACAAGGCTGCAGGCTGAGTTATACAGGGAACTTTGAGTATCACTCATGTATTATAAGGGATAATGTACCCCCTACTGTAAATGATAAGGATATTAGAAGTCACTGAGGGGTTGTTCTGTGACCATATAAAGGCACAAGGCTGCAGGCTGAGTTATACAGGAAACTCTGAGTATCACTCATGTATTATAAGGGATAATGTACCCCCTACTGTAAATGATAAGGATATTAGAAGTCACTGAGGGGTTGTTCTGTGACCATATAAAGACACAAGGCTGCAGGCTGAGTTATACAGGGATCTCTGAGTATCACTCGTGTATTATAAGGGATAATGTACCCCCTACTGTAAATGATAAGGATATTAGAAGTCACTGAGGGGTTGTTCTGTGACCATATAAAGGCACAAGGCTGCAGGCTGAGTTATACAGGGAACTCTGAGTATCACTCATGTATTATAAGGGATAATGTACCTCCTACTGTAAAAGAGAAGGGTACTATATATACAATAGCATCACTTTGGCATCTGAAAGGAAAGCTGCTGGTTATACAGTAGCTGTAAGACCCCAGGCTGTATATGTTTGGGGTTTGTTTGCTCATTTTTCAACCTCTGTGTATTGATATAGTCATGATGTAAAAGTGACTTGGCTGCTGATAATCTTTCCCCAGCATCGCTCATTTATTAAGGATAATGATTCTTTGTAAATATGTCTGTACTGTATATCTAGGCCAGTGATCCCCAACCAGTAGCTTGTGGGCAACATGTTACTCACCGACCCCTTGGATGTTGCTCCCAGTGGCCTCAAAGCAGGTGCTTATATTAGTATCCCAGGCTTGGAGGCAAGTTCTGGTTACATAAATATCATGTGTACTGCCACACAGAGCCTCCTGTAGGCTGCCAGACATTATATTATGTATATGAAGCAATCGTTATCACTTTATTCAAAAGCCAGTATGAAGTCATATAAAGATTATCCATAACTGTGTATTTATAATTCTCATATTTTGTGTCCTTTTTCATTTCCTGCACAGGCAGAGCTCTGCGTCCCTACCCTGTTACTGTCGACATGCTCGATTATCTACTAACGATGGACGAGTACAAACTTCTTCTGATGTTTATTGCCGTGTCTAACCTGTCATTAGTGAAAGGTAAGTGTCAAAAACACAGGCCTGAATGTATTCTGGAATCATTAACCCTTTATTTCTGCAACAGGGAGCCTCTTATTATCTCTGCAATGTGCCAAGCCACTCAAGCGATGGACGGCATTGTTTTGTATACTCACACTCACCATGACATCAGAGAAGAGTCGGGGGCTGGTACAGGTATGGGATCAGTTATCCAGAAACCCGTTATCCAGAAAGCTCTGAATTATGGACAGGCCATCTCCCATAGACTCCATTTTATCCAAATATTTTATTTTCTCTGTAATAATAAAACAGCAGCTTGTACTTGATCCCAACTAAGATATAATTAATCCTTATTGGAGGCAAAACCAACCTAGTGGGTTTATTTAATGTTTACATGATTTTCTAGTAGATTTAAGGTATGAAGATCCAAATTATGGATTGATCCATATCCAGAAAGCCCCAGGTCCCGATTTTTTTGGATAACAGCTCCCATACCTGTAAATAAATCAACGTGTTGGCTGTGGCTTGGGGTCTGGTGCTGGTCGATTTTTATCATCACTATTATACAGGAATATGCAGTAATACAGACGATTGGTCCTTCAGCAGTAACCCATAGCAACCAGGCATTTAAAGAGGCCAATACCAATCAGTGGTGATTGTTACTGTGCAGGGCCCGGCCCATAAGCCTCAAGTCTTGGGCTTTACCCTCTAGGTCCAGTCTTAAAGGCATATTGTGTAAAAAATAACAACGTACTAGTGCATTATACTCATTTAGATATAGAAGAATTGTGCTTTGTGCGTAAAAATTTGGTATTTTAGGCTGATTTATTGAATATTTCTGCAAAAGCCCTAATAATCCCTCCCTTCTCTTCCACTTGCTGCTCCCTGAATTCCCAGGCTGTGCAGGGGGGGCGGCGGCTCTCAGCTCACTGCACTGTAGCACAGGAACCAATCAGCAGCTAGCAGGACCTGATAGGGAACTGAAGCCTGTCTGTGCTTGTGTGACTGCAGGGCTGTGATTGGCTGTCCCCCTCCTACTGTGCTTCTGGCAGGGACCGTTAGGATACACCCACCCCTCATTTGAAACACAGACAGGGACCAGAGAATATCTATAGGGAGCTCCAATAAAGGGGCTATTTTTAAAGGAAAAAGGTTTTTTTAATTTATCCTCCTCCTTTAAGGTGGCCATTGACGTTACAATTACGATCTTTCCAGGAAAAGATGTTTCCAAGAAAGATTGTTGGTTTAAATACACACGTGTAGAGACGATTCAGCACTAACAATGGCCGATGTTCAGGCACCCAATCAAAATTTTCCACCTGGGCCGATCAATGAGCCGACCGATATCCAGGTCTTCTACCGGCTCGTCTCCCGACCATACACAATATTATCGGTTCATCTATGTCATTAGTCTCGGTATGAGTTGCCACGGGTGGGAGGGACACACTCTGCTAACTCCTTTACCAGTTTTGACTGAAAATGTAATCTGCTGATGCAACTTCTCATTCCATGGATGGTACATCAAACCTGACCCCTTACCCCCCCACACTCTATATGCCCTGATAATGGTGTCCTTGAAGCAATAGATTTATTAGCAGTCACCTCCTGCAGCTATTCCTGCTCTTACTTGTGCCTGTTGCTTTGTTCAGAGCTTGGGAGGAAGAAAATGATTAACCCGGGCAAGTAATATGATAACAGTTGCAAAGTTTGCTTTAGGTCTACTTCACAAACCAGCAGATGCTACCCATTGAGCCCATGTTTAAAGGGGAAGTAAACTCAAAAATAACCTTTTGCATAATGGAATTCTAAGCACCTTCTCAGGATACATCCATTGCATATTATCACTTTTCATTTAGTTACTATTTATAAATATAATTATGCTTGAAAGGAGTATTTGTTAGGGCCAATAACAAATTGGTCATTTTCTCCCATTGCATATTTATACCAGTGGCGAAAAGCTGATCCTTCTGCATCTCCTACTTGTATTATTAGTGAGCACACAGAGCTGATATTGGCATGAAAATGTTAAATTGTGCATTTTGTGGTGATATCTGCTAACAGGCCGATCCATGTTGGAGGTGCAGAGGCAGCCGATTGGGTTTTCTCCAATGGTGTAAGACAGGAGTGAGAACTAGAAGAGCAGGAACTATAAACAGACAGATACTACTTTCCAAGTAATTAGATGTAATTGGGACTAGCACAATATACTTCCTGTTGAGCTGGTAAATTAAAACAATGATCCTCGCAGTATAAGCCATTAAAAGATAATGGGCCCACACATATACAGGTATGGGACCTTTTATACAGAATGCTTGGGTCCTGGGGTTTTCTGGATAACAGATCTTTCTGTAATTTGGATCTTCATACCTTAAGTCTCCTAGAAAATCATGTAAACATTAAATAAACCCAATAGGCTGGTTTTGCTTCCAATAAGGATTAATAATATCTTAGTTGGGATCAAGTACAAGCTACTGTTTTATTATTACACAGAAAAATTTGGATTATTTGGATAAAATGGAGTCTGGGAGACAGCCTTTCCATAATTCGGAGCTTTATGGATAACAGGTTTCCGGATAAAGTATCCCATACATGTATATATACTTTGCTCCCCTATCACCAAAACTCGAGGAACATTGACATGTTTTCCATAATTTACCGGGTCCACTATACTCCTGTTCTGCCTTTTGGCCACTGACTCCGTTGTCCCTATTTTGTGCCACGTTTTTTCTTTGCGGAGACAGGTCATCACTCAAGGCACTTTCTGATTACTCATTTTTTCCTATTCAACGCTTTGGAAAATATTCAGTTTACATTAGCTCAGTAAGTTAGGGAAATGACACATGGGTGAGGAGCTGTGCTTAAACGCACTCTCTTACGATTGGCTCTAGAAAAGGACAGTGCCCCCCTGGACTTTGGGGGGGCACTGGGCATAGAAGCAAATGTATGTAATTCAGTGATCCAAACTGTAGCCCGGCCACCAACCAACTTATATAACGGCCATTGGGGCAGCCATTCAACCACAGGATACACAGTAGATAACAGATAAGTACTACTATAGTTTATATAAACAAGCTGCTGTGTAGCCATGGGGGCAGCCATTCAAGCACAGGATACACAGTAGATAACAGATAAGTACTACTATAGTTTATATAAACAAGCTGCTGTGTAGCCATGGGGGCAGCCATTCAAGCACAGGATACACAGTAGATAACAGATAAGTACTACTATAGTTTATATAAACAAGCTGCTGTGTAGCCATGGGGGCAGCCATTCAAGCACAGGATACACAGTAGATAACAGATAAGTACTACTATAGTTTATATAAACAAGCTGCTGTGTAGCCATGGGGGCAGCCATTCAAGCACAGGATACACAGTAGATAACAGATAAGTACTACTATAGTTTATATAAACAAGCTGCTGTGTAGCCATGAGGGCAGCCATTCAAGCACAGGATACACAGGAGATAACGGGTAAGTACTACTATAGTTTATATAAACAAGCTGCTGTGTAGCAATGGGGACAGCCATTCAAGCACAGGATACACAGGAGATAACGGGTAAGTACTACTATAGTTTATATAAACAAGCTGCTGTGTAGCCATGAGGGCAGCCATTCAAGCACAGGATACACAGTAGATAACAGATAAGTACTACTATAGTTTATATAAACAAGCTGCTGTGTAGCAATGGGGACAGCCATTCAAGCACAGGATACACAGTAGATAACAGATAAGTACTACTATAGTTTATATAAACAAGCTGCTGTGTAGCCATGGGGGCAGCCATTCAAGCACAGGATACACAGTAGATAACAGATAAGTACTACTATAGTTTATATAAACAAGCTGCTGAAGCAAATGCACCAGTGTAGAGCAGCACTGCGTTATATTTTAATTACTTTAAGCCACTTTAATTTATTGTTACTGTTCCTTTAACAAAGAACCAGACTAAGAATGCTGCAAATTGCATTTTGGACTTTTTTTTTTAATCAGCCCAAGGCCCAAACTGTGCCTCCCAAAACTCAGTTTCCAGAGTTTAAGGGGGATCCTCACAATGTACAGTATATATACAGTATAACAGACGCAATGCTGATTAATGATTAATTCAGATTCACATTGCATGGCAGCTCAGGGCCAGCACATTCTGCATCAGAATATAACAGGCCTGTAGCATTCACATCTATGACTGACGCACTTCAGTTTCTGCTTGATGATTCCCATGACCCCTAAGCTTAGTTTTTTAGCAGCGGCCCAGAGCTCACTGAGCATGTGCAGTGCCATGGTCTGAGATGGGAACATCATTGAAGGGCTGTCCCATTACTGTTATAGGGCTGCTGGCACAGTAAGTTCAGTGTATAAAATACAGTATTTCCGGCCAAATCTGTTTTTAGGCATTCGTTTGCTTTTAAGCAAGTCGTTTATTCTCTATAAAGCTGTATAAGTTCACAGATGGTGAGATCTGTATTTAAAGGTCCCCAGCTGTACTGTTCCCCAGCTGTACTGTTCCCCCGCTGTACAGTTCCCCCGCTGTACAGTTCCCCAGCTGTACTGTTCCCCCGCTGTACTGTTCCCCCGCTGTACTGTTCCCCCGCTGTACAGTTCCCCCGCTGTACAGTTCCCCCGCTGTACAGTTCCCCCGCTGTACAGTTCCCCCGCTGTACAGTTCCCCCGCTGTACAGTTGCCCCGCTGTACAGTTGCCCCGCTGTACAGTTGCCCCGCTGTACAGTTGCCCCGCTGTACAGTTCCCCCCGATGTACAGTTCCCCCGATGTACAGTTCCCCCGCTGTACAGTTCCCCCGATGTACAGTCCCTCCGATGTACAGTTCCCCCGATGTACAGTTCCCCCGATGTACAGTTCCCCCGATGTACAGTTCCCCCGATGTACAGTTCCCCCGATGTACAGTTCCCCCGATGTACAGTTCCCCCGATGTACAGTTCCCCCGATGTACAGTTCCCCCGATGTACAGTTCCTCCGCTGTACAGTTGCCCCGCTGTACAGTTCCCCCGCTGTACAGTTCCCCCGCTGTACAGTTCCCCCGCTGTACAGTTCCCCCGATGTACAGTTCCCCCGATGTACAGTTCCCCCGATGTACAGTTCCTCCGCTGTACAGTTCCTCCGCTGTACAGTTCCTCCGCTGTACAGTTCCTCCGCTGTACAGTTCCCCCGCTGTACAGTTGCCCCGCTGTACAGTTGCCCCGCTGTACTGTTCCCCCGCTGTACAGTTCCCCCGCTGTACAGTTCCCCCGCTGTACAGTTGCCCCGCTGTACAGTTGCCCCGCTGTACTGTTCCCCCGCTGTACAGTTGCCCCGCTGTACAGTTGCCCCGCTGTACAGTTGCCCCGCTGTACTGTTCCCCCGCTGTACAGTTCCCCCGCTGTACAGTTGCCCCGCTGTACAGTTGCCCCGCTGTACAGTTCCTTTGCACATGGATAATCGGGAGGGAAGGGACAAATGAGGAGAAAACCAAGGGCAGGAGATTGGAGGACACAACCTTGCTACTGTACACATAAAGGAGCCTTTCAAACATAACTACATTGTATCAAAGGACTGTATCAAAGATCTAAGATGTTATCCTGTGTTTGACATTGCAGCGCTGGCTAGAAATGGAGGTTCTGTATTAAAGGGCCAGTGCACCAAAACGTTTAGTATGTTATAGATGGCCATTTCTGATGCTGGTACTTTTGATGACTGAAACCTGCGGGTCAGACAGTTCAGGCTGGCTCCTGCACAAAATCTTGTGGTCGCGGGCTGGTCCGGGTTGAGCTCTTCTCCTGCTCTCCCCTCACTGCAGGCTTCGGGCCCTTAAATTTATAGACTAGCCCCACCCCTTTCGTGATTTCACTGCACGACGGGCGCAGATCTAGAAAAGGGGGAAGGTTAGGGTCTGGTGCAGGTCAAGGATTTCTTGACCTGCACACTACTAGTTCTCTCCTATTCATATTCCAGTCTCTTATTCAAATCAGTGCAAGGTTGCTATGGTAATTTGTTCCCTAGTAACCAGATTGCTGAAATTGCAAACTGGAGAGCTGCTTAATGAAAATGTAAATAACTCAGAAACCATGAAAAATTAAAACCAATTACAAATTGTTTCAGAATATCCCTCTCTACATCATACCTAGGGTTTTTTTTTAACTAAACCTCAAATTTATCTGGTCGGGCAAAAACTCAATTTACAAAAAATCCTAAATTTTTTCTTATACTCCGATGCTGCAAAAATCCATAATCCGAAAATCTGCCATCTCAAACCTGTCGAGGTCCTGTATAAGTCAATGGGAGAGGCACCCATCTCAATTTGTAGTTTTTGTGGTCTGCGCTGGGTTAAGCCCGAAGATCCAACTTTTTTGGACAAAACTCGAAAAAACTGAGCGATTCAGGAAAACAGCCAGGAAGCGTCTTCGGAAAACGAAGCGCTCCGAGTACCATCCCGCCGGCAATTTAGATTCTAGCGGGCGACTTCGGAAAACGAAGAGCTCCGAGTGCCATCCCACCGGCGATTTTGATTCTAGAGGGCGACTTTGGAAAATGAAGCTCTCCGAGTGCCATCCCACCGGCAATTTAGATTCTAGTGGGCGACTTCGGAAAACGAAGTGCTCCGAGTGCCATCCCGTCGGCGATTTAGATTCTAGTGGGCGACTTTGGAAAATTAAGCTCTCAGAGTGCCATCCCGTTTGCGATTTAGATTCTATCGGGCGACTTCGGAAAATGAAGCGATCCGAGTGCCATCCCGCCAGCAATTTAGATTCTAGCGTGCGACTTTGGAAAATGAAGTGATCCGAGTGCCATCCTGCCGGCAATTTAGATTCTAGTGGGCGACTTTGGAAAACGAAGCTCTCCGAGTGCCATCCCGCCGGCGATTTAGATTCTAGTGGGCGACTTCGGAAAATTAAGCTCTCAGAGTGCCATCCCGTCTGCGATTTAGATTCTAGCGGGCGACTTCGGAAAATGAAGCGATCCGAGTGCCATCCCGTAGGCGAATTACATTCTAGCCGGTGGGAAGGCTTTTCGGGAGATTAGTCACCTGAAGAAGAGTTGATTTATGGCCGGGCGACTAAATCTCCCCGAATCTTCGCGTGTGTCTCTGCCCTAAGGAGCGCTCACGGGAATGAATTAAGGACAGTGTTATATAAGGCAGTCCTAGCCGGTTGGACAATGTGACTCATATTGTAATAGAATCTACACAAGCTCCATAGCCAGGGGAGAGGGGGATGTACAACTGCACGTCCCTGCAGCTGCTTTGTTTCTGTGCAACTTCACTGTACATTTCACTGCAGACGATTTCTCAGCAGCAGAAGCACTTGCAGCCCATGGGGGTCTCGTATCATTAGTAACTTTCACTAGTGCTTGTGACACGCACATTGTTCACCATTACCTCCTTGTTCATTGTTCCATGGGCTGCTGCTGCCATTTCAGGTTGGCAGTTTGTGTTGTATTTCAGCTGAAGGTGCGCACACCCTGGCTGCCCTGGGCCAAGTGGCAGTTGCCAGAGCTGAAAGAACAATAGGGAAGTAACTGTCAGGCAAATGGAAATCTACAGCTTCTTTTTTTTTTATGAAGGGGGGAAGATTGTAACTTGTCCAGATCTGCATAGGAATCTGCCTTGGTACATTAACACTTTCCTCTCCGGATGAGTAAACACAAGAGGAGTGGTTTACAGGGGAATACCTGTGCACAATTGCCTCATTTATGGTATCTATCATTATACAAGTTATGAGCAAACAGATGGCTTGTGACTGCTAATGTTTTTCCTTAGATAAAATAATAATGTGGCTAATTCCTGGTCATCTAGTAGCACACCTCCTCCTTGGGGTTTATAACACAACAGGGAAGCTATGGGAGGAGATCGGGAAGGTTGTGGACAGTCGGGTGTACCTGATTTTTCTACGTTTCTACCTTAAAGAGGTTGTTCACCTTTAAATGAACTGTTAGTATGATGTAGAGAGGGATATTCTGAGACAATTTGCAATTGGTTTTAGTTTTTTATTATTTGTGGTTTTTTACTTATTTAGCTTTTTATTCAGCAGCTCGTCAATTTGCATATTAACCAATCTGGTAAGGGTCCAAATTCCCCTAGCAACCATGCACTGATTTGAATAAGAGACTGGAATATGAATAGGAGAGGCCTGAATAGAAGGGTCAGTAATAAAAAGTAACAATAACAATACATGTGTAGCCTTACAGAGCATTTGTTTTTTAGAAGGGGTCAGCGACGCCCATTTCAAAGCTGCAAAGAGTCAGAAGAAAAAGGCAAATAACTATAAAACGCTAAAAAATAAATAATGAAAACCAATTGAAAAGTTGCTTGGAATTGGCTGTTCATAATAAAAGTTACCCTAAAGGTGAACCACCCCTTTAAAGAGGTTGTTTTAAATTAACTGTTAGTATGATGTAGAGAGGGATATTCTGAGACAATTTGCAATTGGTTTTCATTTTTATTATTTGTGGTTTTTGACTTATTTAGCTTTTTATTCAGCAGCTCTCCAGTTTGCAATTTTGACAGTCTGGTTACTAGTGTCCAAATTCCCCTAGCAACCATGCATTGATTTGAATAAGAGACTGGAATATGAATGGGAGAGGCCTGAGTAGAAAGAATAGTAATAAAAAGTAAAGATAACAATAAGGGGCAGATTTACTAAGCTCGAGTGAAGAATTCTGATGAAAAAAAATTAGAATTTCGCAGTATTTTTTTGGGCACTTCGACCATCAAATGGGTCAAATTAGATCGAATTCGATCTAATCGAACGATTCGAATGAATGATTTTATCGTTTGATCGAGCGATTTCTATTCAATCGTTTGATCGAAGCATTTGAGCTAAATCCTTCGAATTCGATATTCGAATTAGAAGGATTTTACTTCGAGGGTCGAATTTGAGGGTTTATTATGTGTAGCTTTATAAAGCTTTTTTTTTTTTTAGATGACCCCTATTTGAATGCTGGAAAGAGTTTAACTGTATTATAAAACATATGGATGAGGTTATTGTGTGCAGAGGACCTTATCTGTTGATTTATATGTGTCTATTGTGGAATAGGAATGTAATCTATGCAGCCTGCATATATAGCATAGTATAGAGTTATAGTTCAATTAACTTTTAATTCTACTTTGCCTATTCCTGTGTGTGACTGTCTGTGTTCTCTCCATAGCTCAGAATGTCACCACTTCAGCCCCAGACAGGCTCTCGGTGAGTGAAACACGCACACCCTCACTCCTCTCATTTACCTCTTGTTTCTCTCATGGTACGTAAAGGGGTTGTTCACCTTTAAATTAACTCTTAGTAGGATGTAGAGAGGGATATTCTGAGACAATTTGTAATTGGTTTTCATTTTTTATTATTTGTGGTTTTTTACTTATTTAGCTTTTTATTTGCAATTTCAGCAGTCTCGTCGCTAGGGTCCAAATTCCCCTAGCAACCATGCATTGATTTAAATAAGAGACTGGAATATGAATAGGAGAGGCTTGAATAGAAAGAGGCGTAAGAAAAAGTAACAATACATCTGTTGCCATACAGAACATTTAATTTTAGATGGGGTCAGTGACTCCCCATTTGAAAGCTGGAAAGAGAAGAAGGCAAATAAAATTAAAAAAAAACAAAAAACTCTACAAAATAAATAATGAAGACCAATTGAAAGGTTGCTTGGAATTTGCTATTCTATAACATTCTTAAGGTTAATCTAAAGGTTAAAAGGGTGGTTCACCTTTAAGTTAACTTTTATTATGTTATAGAATGGCTCATTCTAAGCAACTTTTCAATTGGTCTTCTTTTTTTACAATTATTTTTCTGACTCTTTCCAGCTTTCAAATGAGAGTCACTGACCCCCATCTAAAAAATACAAATTCGCTGCAAAGCTACAAATGTATTTCTATTGCTACTTTTACTTACTCAGTTTTCTATTCAGTCCCTCCCCCATTCATATTCCAGTCTCTTATTCAAATCAGTACATGGTTGCTAGGGGAATTTGGACCCTAGCAACCAGACTGCTGAAACTGCAAACTGGAGAGCTGCTGACTAAAAAGCTAAATAACTCAAAAACCACAAATAATAAAAAATGAAAACCAATTACAAATTGTCTCAGAATATCCCTCTCTACATCATACTAACAGTTCATTTAAAGGTGAACAGCCCCTTTAACTCATAACAAATTTTAATTGTAAGTAGAGCTTCCCCTTTAATATTTCCATTAGTCATGCAGAAAGGTTAAATGAACAATGGGAGGGTAGAGGGGGTTATAGTATTATATCAGCCTTTAGTGTGTACCCTTTCATCTTACTTCCAGGAGTCGGCGCGACTAGCCGCCATCATTGTTCCCTGTGTGGTAGGCGGCATCATTCTCATCGGCATCGTTGCCTTCATTTTTATCAAAATAAGAGAGAGACGGCGGACGGAAGGAACCTACCGACCAAGCAGCGAGGAGCACAAGGAACCCCGCGTGGAGCCCAACATGGCTCTGAAACTGCCCCCCGAGGAGAGGTTGATATGATGAACTCCAGGTGCGATTCCATCCAGTTTATTGGTTCACAGCTGACGGGGGTCAAAACTGCGCCTTACACACCAAGCAAAGGTCTCATGTGACTCGCGAGGTCCCCAGACTGTAATCAGCTGCTTTATCTTCTCCTCCCACATGAGACCTGGGTTACAGGGGAAGGGTATATACAGGATACCCACCTATATGGCAGTTGCCTGCCCCACCACTAAATGCCTGTTTATATATAGTTTCAGTATTATCCAATTATGTAGCTTTTCCTTCCACTATTTTTGCCTTCCTTTGCCGTATGGTACAGGGGCCCGGAGCAGGCCTGGTGTGTATCACACCAACAGTATTGGAGGCCTATCGAGTGCAGGAAACCTAGAAATGCCACTATATTCCCGGACTGGGCTCGTGTTATCCAGTTGCAGGGCCGCCTGGTGATCACATAAAGGCTCTGATAATGCAACGGAACTGTGAAGAACAATGAGCGTGCGTAAATGTATTTATATATATATATATATATTATCCAAAGAATTTATTCTCCAGAGGCACATGTCTGTCTGTCCATCCAGCTTTGCGGAGCTCTACAGAATCGGGACTTTTATTAAATAATCACAAAATGTTTAATATATTTTATAGCCCTGGGGATGGCGGTAAACGGTGGATACATCTCAGCCTTATCATAGAGCTAGCGCATGGGTAGACAGTCCCGCTGCTAAATGCCACATGGGGTAACATAATAAAACTGACAGTTTGCTCCAGGTTTAGTAACCCTTAGCAACCTATCAGGTGCA
This sequence comes from Xenopus laevis, assembly GCF_017654675.1. Taxonomy (NCBI): domain Eukaryota; kingdom Metazoa; phylum Chordata; class Amphibia; order Anura; family Pipidae; genus Xenopus; species Xenopus laevis. The sequence goes on from NC_054375.1 coordinate 150,975,978, forward strand.
TGCTTTTATACAAGCGCTGATTGGTTGCTTTGAGTCACTGGTAGGCGATGCTTTTATTACGTTACCCTACAAACGCCGACAGTTCTGTAGCAGTCGTCTCAAGGGATGTTTTGGGGCTAATGGTTTAAATTCAACACTTAAAGGGAAACTGTTTTTATTTTTAACTCGGCTAAATAACTAGCAGGGGATGCTTGTGGACACTCCCAGGGGTTCTTAAAGGGATACTGTCATGGGAAAACATGTTTTTTTCAAAAGGCATCAGTTAATAGTGCTGCTCCAGCAAAATTCTGCATTGAAATCCATTTCTCAAAAAAGCAAACAGATTTTTTTATATTTAATTTTGAAATCTGACATGGGGCTAGACATTTTGTCAGTTTCCCAGCTGCCCCCAGTCATGTAACTTGTGCTCTGATAAACTTCAGTCACTCTTTACTGCTGTACTGCAAGTTGGAGGGATATCACCCCCCTCCCTTTTCCCCCCCCAGCAGCCTAACAACAGAACAATGGGAAGGTAACCAGATAGCATCTCCCTTAAACAAGATAACAGCTGCCTGGTAGATCTAAGAACAACACTCAATAGTAAAATCCAGGTCCCACTTAGACACATTAAGTTACATTGAGTAGGAGAAACAACAGCCTGCCAGAAAGTAGTTCCATCCTAAAGTGCTGGCTCTTTCTGAAAGCTCATGACTGGGGGCAGCTGGGAAACTGACAATGTATCTAGCCCCATGTCAGATTTCAAAATTAAAGATAAAAAAAATCTGTTTGCTCTTTTGAGAAATGGATTTCAGTGCAGAATTCTGCTGGAGCAGCTCTATTAACTGATGTGTTTTGAAAAAAACATGACCGTATCCCTTCAATGAATGTCACAGCGTGTAATCTCTATGTATTTACTTTCTACGTGTGATCTATGTATATTTTTTTAGTTGTTTCTGTCGTGATGCGGACATGTTCTTCGCACAGGCGGCAGTTTGTGTAAAGACAAAGCTGACCAATCCCTGCCTTCCGATCCCTCCAGCCCATCGATATACATATATAGGTCCTTGGCCATTGTACTGCACTCTGGGACTATAGTGGGGACTAAAGGTGGCCATACACGGGCCGATAAAAGCAGCTTATTGGCCCGTGTATGGGGCCCCTCGACGGGCTTCCCCGAACGAGATCTGGCCGAAAGTTGATATACATTGCCTGAACTGATTGCAATGTCTAAAGTATAAATGGTCTGAGCACTAAGGCATTATGATACTCAAGCCACCGAAAATAGCCTCAGGCCTGCAGTATTTTTATCTTAGTCGTCGTTTTAGGAAGAACCCTCCCCCCTTCTTTTTTTGGGGTTGAGGTGGAGTTGCTTAAAGGCCACATGTATATTGTCTGCCTCGTCACTTGCAGTTTAGATTTCAATCTCATGCGCCCCTGAAATAGCAGCAGGGATCAACCCCAGACCCGGTTCCTTATTGATTTTATGTCAGTTACGTGCCCCGCCTTTTTTATTGCATCTCCGCCAATGGATCTTGTTTCAACTTGGCATCGTATTTTATACCACTCAACTTTACATCTTATTGCTAAGATAATAAAAATATTTTATCAGAAAATTCTTTGTTTTTTTGCTTTCTTTGTGTTTCGCTTGCCAGTTAGATCACAAACACAAGAAAAGATAAAGGAACGTATCACTCACATGTAATTGTCCCCCTACTTCATTCCTAAGGAGATATGACAATAAATATTCTGTATAACTGTAATAGAAAGGAGCTGTATAAATACACAGATATTACTGGATCCCTCCCCAGAGGAGCTGCACTGTGTATAACTGTAATAGAAAGGAGCTGTATAAATACACAGATATTACTGGGATCCCTCCCCAGAGGAGCTGCACTGTGTATAACTGTAAATAGAAAGGAGTTGTATAAATACACAGATATTACTGGGATCCCTCCCAGAGGAGCTGCACTGTGTATAACTGTAATAGAAAGGAGCTGTATAAATACACAGATATCACTGGATCCCTCCCCAGAGGAGCTGCACTGTGTATAACTGTAATAGAAAGGAGCTGTATAAATACACAGATATCACTGGATCCCTCCCCAGAGGAGCTGCACTGTGTATAACTGTAATAGAAAGGAGTTGTATAAATACAGAGATATTACTGGATCCCTCCCCAGAGGAGCTGCACTGTGTATAACTGTAATAGAAAGGAGTTGTATAAATACACAGATATTACTGGATCCCTCCCCAGAGGAGCTGCACTGTGTATAACTAATAGAAAGGAGCTGTATAAATACACAGATATTACTGGATCCCTCCCCAGAGGAGCTGCACTGTGTATAACTGTAATAGAAAGGAGTTGTATAAATACACAGATATTACTGGATCCCTCCCCAGAGGAGCTGCACTGTGTATAACTGTAATAGAAAGGAGCTGTATAAATACACAGATATCACTGGATCCCTCCCCAGAGGAGCTGCACTGTGTATAACTGTAATAGAAAGGAGCTGTATAAATACACTGATATTACTGGATCCCTCCCCAGAGGAGTTGCACTGTGTATAACTGTAATAGAAATGAGTTGTATAAATACACAGATAATACTGGGATCCCTCCCCAGAGGAGCTGCACTGTGTATAACTGTAATAGAAATGAGTTGTATAAATACACAGATAATACTGGGATCCCTCCCCAGAGGAGCTGCACTGTGTATAACTGTAATAGAAAGGAGTTGTATAAATACACAGATATTACTGGGATCCCTCCCCAGAGGAGCTGCACTGTGTATAACTGTAATAGAAAGGAGCTGTATAAATACACAGATATTACTGGATCCCTCCCCAGAGGAGCTGCACTGTGTATAACTGTTATAGAAAGGAGTTGTATAAATACACAGATATTACTGGATCCCTCCCCAGAGGAGCTGCACTGTGTATAACTGTAATAGAAAGGAGCTGTATAAATACACAGATATTACTGGATCCCTCCCCAGAGGAGCTGCACTGTGTATAACTGTAATAGAAAGGAGCTGTATAAATACACAGATATTACTGGATCCCTCCCCAGAGGAGCTGCACTGTGTATAACTGTAATAGAAAGGAGCTGTATAAATACACAGATATTACTGGGATCCCTCCCAGAGGAGCTGCACTGTGTATAACTGTAATAGAAAGGAGTTGTATAAATACACAGATATTACTGGGATCCCTCCCCAGAGGAGCTGCACTGTGTATAACTGTAATAGAAAGGAGCTGTATAAATACACAGATATCACTGGATCCCTCCCCAGAGGAGCTGCACTGTGTATAACTAATAGAAAGGAGCTGTATAAATACACAGATATTACTGGATCCCTCCCCAGAGGAGCTGCACTGTGTATAACTGTAATAGAAAGGAGTTGTATAAATACACAGATATTACTGGATCCCTCCCCAGAGGAGCTGCACTGTGTATAACTGTAATAGAAAGGAGTTGTATAAATACACAGATATTACTGGATCCCTCCCAGAGGAGCTGCACTGTGTATAACTGTAATAGAAAGGATTGTATAAATACACAGATATTACTGGATCCCTCCCCAAGGAGCTGCACTGTGTATAACTGTAATAGAAAGGAGCTGTATAAATACACAGATATTACTGGATCCCTCCCAGAGGAGCTGCACTGTGTATAACTGTAATAGAAAGGAGCTGTATAAATACACAGATATTACTGGATCCCTCCCCAGAGGAGCGCACTGTGTATAACTAATAGAAAGGAGATGTATAAATGCACAGATATTACTGGATCCCTCCCCAGAGGAGCTGCACTGTGTATAACTGTTATAGAAAGGAGTTGTATAAATACACAGATATTACTGGATCCCTCCCCAGAGGAGCTGCACGTGTATAACTGTAATAGAAAGGAGTTGTATAAATACACAGATATTACTGGATCCCTCCCAGAGAGCTGCACTGTGTATAACTGTATAGAAAGGAGCTTTATAATACACAGATATTACTGGATCCCTCCCCAGAGGAGCTGCACTGTGTATAACTGTAATAGAAAGGAGTGTATAAATACACAGATATTACTGATCCTCCCAGAGAGCTGCACTGTTAAACTAATAGAAAGGAGGTGTTTTAATGCACAGATATTACTGGATCCCTCCCAGAGAGCTGCTCTGTGTATAACTGTAATAGAAAGGAGCTGTATAAAACACAGATATTACTGGATCCCTCCCCAGAGGAGCTGCACTGTGTATAACTGTAATAGAAAGGATTGTATAAATACACAGAATTACTGGATCCCTCCCCAGAGGAGCTGCACTTGTATAACTGTAATAGAAAGGAGCTTAAAATACCAGATATACTGGATCCCTCCCCAGAGGAGCTGCACTGTGTAAACTGTAATAGAAAGAGTTGTATAAATACACAGATATTACTGGATCCTCCCCAGAGGAGCTGCACTGTGTATAATGAATAGAAAGGAGCTTATAAATACACAGATATACTGGATCCCTCCCCAGAGGAGCTGCACGTGTATAACTGTAATAGAAAGGAGCTTTATAAATACACAATATTACTGGATCCCTCCCAGAGGAGCTGCACTGTGTATAACTGTAATAGAAAGGAGCTGTATAAATACACAGATATTACTGATCCCTCCCAAGGAGCTGCACTGTGTATAACTAATAGAAAGGAGATGTATAGATGCACAGATATTACTGGATCCCACCCAGAGGAGCTGCTCTGTGTATAACTGTAATAGAAAGGAGCTGTATAAATACACAGATATTACTGGATCCCCCCCAGAGGAGCTCACGTGTAAACTGTAATAGAAAGGATTTATAAAACACAATATTACTGGATCCCTCTCCAGAGGAGCTGCACTGTGTATAACTGTAATAGAAAGGAGTTGTAAAATACACAGATATTACTGGATCCCTCCCCAAGGAGCTGCACTGTGTAAACTGTAATAGAAAGGAACTGTATAAATACACAGATATTACTGGATCCTCCGCAGAGGAGCTGCACTGTGTATAACTGTAATAGAAAGGAACTGTATAAAACACAGATATCACTGGATCCCTCCCAGAGGAGCTGCACTGTGTATAAACTGTAATAGAAATGAGTTGTATAAATACACAGATAATACTGGGATCCCTCCCCAGAGGAGCGCACTGTGTATAACTGTAATAGAAAGGAGCCGTATAAATACACGATAATTATGGATCCCTCCCCAGAGGAGCTGCACTATGTATAACTGTAATGAAAGGAGCTGTATAAATACACAGATATTACTGGATCCCTCCCCAGAGGAGCTGCACTGTATATAACTGTAATAGAAAGGAGTTGTATAAATACACAGATATTACTGGATCCCTCCCCAGAGGAGCTGCACTGTGTATAACTGTAATAGAAAGGAGTTGTATAAATACACAGATATTACTGGATCCCTCCCCAGAGGAGCTGCACTGTGTATAACTGTAATAGAAAGGAGTTGTATAAATGCACAGATATTAATGGATCCCTCCCCAGAGGAGCTGCACTGTGTATAACTAATAGAAAGGAGATGTATAAAGGCACAGATATTACTGGATCCCTCCCCAGAGGAGCTGCACTGTGTATAACTGTTATAGAAAGGAGTTGTATAAATACACAGATATTACTGGGATCCCTCCCCAGAGGAGCTGCACTGTGTATAACTGTAATAGAAAGGAGTTGTATAAATACACAGATATTACTGGATCCCTCCCCAGAGGAGCTGCACTGTGTATAACTGTAATAGAAAGGAGCTTTATAAATACACAGATATTACTGGATCCCTCCCCAGAGGAGCTGCACTGTGTATAACTGTAATAGAAAGGAGGTGTATAAATACACAGATATTACTGGATCCCTCCCCAGAGGAGCTGCACTGTGTATAACTAATAGAAAGGAGGTGTATAAATGCACAGATATTACTGGATCCCTCACCAGAGGAGCTGCTCTGTGTATAACTGTAATAGAAAGGAGCTGTATAAATACACAGATATTACTGGATCCCTCCCCAGAGGAGCTGCACTGTGTATAACTGTAATAGAAAGGAGTTGTAATATACACAGATAATTTACTGGATCCCTCCCCAGAGGAGCTGCACTGTGTATAACTGTAATAGAAAGGAGCTTGTATAAATACACAGATATTACTGGATCCCTCCCCAGAGGAGCTGCACTGTGTATAACTGTAATAGAAAGGAGTTGTATAAATACACAGATATTACTGGGATCCCTCCCCAGAGGAGCTGCACTGTGTATAACTGTAATAGAAAGGAGCTGTATAAATACACAGATATTACTGGATCCCTCCCCAGAGGAGCTGCACTGTGTATAACTATATAGAAAGGAGTTGTATAAATCACAGATATTACTGGATCCCCCCCAGAGGAGCTGCACTGTGTATAACTGTAATAGAAAGGAGTTGTATAAATACACAGATATTACTGGATCCCTCCCCAGAGGAGCTGCACTGTGTATAACTGTAATAGAAAGGAGCTGTATAAATACACAGATATTACTGGATCCCTCCCAGAGGAGCTGCACTGTGTATAACTGTAATAGAAAGGAGTGTATAAATACACAGATATTACTGGATCCCCCCAGAGGAGCTGCACTGTGTATAACTGTAATAGAAAGGAGTGTATAAATACACAGATATTACTGGATCCCCCCCAGAGGAGCTGCACTGTGTATAACTGTAATAGAAGGAGTGTTACTGTGTATAACTGTAATAGAAAGGAGCTGTATAAATACACAGATATTACTGGATCCCTCCCAGAGGAGCTGCACTGTGTATAACTGTAATAGAAAGAAGCTGTATAAATACACAGATATACTGGATCCCTCCCAGAGGAGCTGCACTGTGTATAACTGTAATAGAAATGAGTTGTATAAATACACAGATAATACTGGGATCCCTCCCCAGAGGAGCTGCACTGTGTATAACTGTAATAGAAAGGAGTTGTATAAATACACAGATATTACTGGGATCCCTCCCCAGAGGAGCTGCACTGTGTATAACTGTAATAGAAAGGAGCTGTATAAATACACAGATATTACTGGATCCCTCCCCAGAGGAGCTGCACTGTGTATATAACTGTATAGAAAGGAGTTGTATAAATACACAGATATTACTGGATCCCTCCCCAGAGGAGCTGCACTGTGTATAACTGTAATAGAAAGGAGTTGTATAAATACACAGATATTACTGGATCCCTCCCCAGAGGAGCTGCACTGTGTATAACTGTAATAGAAAGGAGTTGTATAAATACACAGATATTACTGGGATCCCTCCCCAGAGGAGCTGCACTGTGTATAACTGTAATAGAAAGGAGCTTTATAAATACACAGATATTACTGGATCCCTCCCCAGAGGAGCTGCACTGTGTATATAACTGTAATAGAAAGGAGTTGTATAAATACACAGATATTACTGGGATCCCTCGCCAGAGGAGCTGCACTGTGTATAACTGTAATAGAAAGGAGTTGTATAAATACACAGATATTACTGGATCCCTCCCCAGAGGAGCTGCACTGTGTATAACTGTAATAGAAAGGAGCTTTATAAATACACAGATATTACTGGATCCCTCCCCAGAGGAGCTGCACTGTGTATAACTAATAGAAAGGAACTGTATAAATACACAGATATTACTGGATCCCTCCCCAGAGGAGCTGCACTGTGTATAACTGTAATAGAAAGGAACTGTATAAATACACAGATATTACTGGATCCCTCCCCAGAGGAGCTGCACTGTGTATAACTGTAATAGAAAGGAGTCGTATAAATACACAGATATTACTGGATCCCTCCCCAGAGGAGCTGCACTGTGTATAACTAATAGAAAGGAGCTGTATAAATACACAGATATTACTGGATCCCTCCCCAGAGGAGCTGCACTGTGTATAACTGTAATAGAAAGGAACTGTATAAATACACAGATATTACTGGATCCCTCCCCAGAGGAGCTGCACTGTGTATAACTAATAGAAAGGAACTGTATAAATACACAGATATTACTGGATCCCTCCCCAGAGGAGCTGCACTGTGTATAACTGTAATAGAAAGGAGTCGTATAAATACACAGATATTACTGGATCCCTCCCCAGAGGAGCTGCACTGTGTATAACTAATAGAAAGGAACTGTATAAATACACAGATATTACTGGATCCCTCCCCAGAGGAGCTGCACTGTGTATAACTGTAATAGAAAGGAACTGTATAAATACACAGATATTACTGGATCCCTCCCCAGAGGAGCTGCACTGTGTATAACTAATAGAAAGGAACTGTATAAATACACAGATATTACTGGATCCTTTCCCAGAGGAGCTGCACTGTGTATAACTGTAATAGAAAGGAGTTGTATAAATACACAGATATTACTGGATCCCTCCCCAGAGGAGCTGCACTGTGTATAACTGTAATAGAAAGGAGCTGTATAAATACACAGATATTACTGGATCCCTCCCCAGAGGAGCTGCACTGTGTATAACTGTAATAGAAAGGAGTTGTATAAATACACAAATATTACTGGATCCCTCCCCAGAGGAGCTGCACTTAATATAACTGTAATAGAAAGGAGCTTTCAGAAAAATATAAAACTTTTACTTTCATCTTTAGGAATTTTTTTGTGAAAATATCCTTATATGGATCATATTACAATACAATTTTTTTTTTGTCTAAAGCTTTTATGATTGCCGAATACTGTACACAAGCATATCTGTGTAATTTAATATTGTTCTTTACATACAATAGGCTTTTGTCAGTAATCCACTGCTTGTACTTTATATTATAAATTGCCATGAAATGCTGTGGCTATAGACCAGGGATCCCCAACCTTTTGAGCCTGTGAGCAACATTCAGAAGTAAAAGGAGTTGGAGAGCAACACTAGCACGAAAAATGTTCTTGGGTGCTGTGATTGGCCATTTGGTAGCCCCTATGTGGATTGGCAGCCTACGGAGGCTCTGTTTGGCAGTACCCCTGGTCTCTATACAACCAAAACATGTTTCCAAGACTAAAATTCAAAAATAAGCACCTGCTTTGAGGCCACTGGGAGCAACATCCAAGGGGTTGGAGAGCAACATGTTACTCATGGGCCACTGGTTGGGGATCACTGCTATAGACAATGGGCTGTATGTTTATTTGATTGCAGACAGTTCAGAGAATGTAAAATCAGGGAATTTAAAGTGTAGAAGGTCCTTGTCATTCCCAATGCCCCTATAAAATATATTGTACTAAATTATGTAATGCAATAGGGCTGCAAGTGGAGAAGGGGTACTGGGTTTTATTATGACAGATTGCCGATTTCTTAGGTCTCAAATCTTTTCTTCAGCTCAGAGACCTTAGGCTTGGAAGACGAAACACCATCTGGTTCTTGGGTTATTATATTATCTGAATGAGCATTTGGGGTATTGGCTCCTCTTTGTGTGCTGGATGTGGGGATGTTATTTGACTGGAAGTTGAGCTTTAGGGTGCTATTCATGCTGATAGAATTTGGGTTGTTGGCTTGTTGCATGTTGCAAAGCTGTTGGTCATTCCAACGTTTCGCTCTTTGGGTTTGATTTTCCTCCTTTCTATTTCCTTTCCATGTCATCCTGGGGTCCAAATCCAATGCCTGGAAACGAGATATTGCTGCACGAACGCAGGGGCCTGACGCACTGGATGAGATGCCACCACTTGTTTCCCTTTCCTCCTTACAGCGCCCACTCAGTTGCCCAGTTGGTAGGCCAGATACAGGCTTGCTTTCTTCTTTTGTGGTGGGTGGAATTTCAGACTCTGGTGATGGTATGGTAGTCTCCTTGGTGGTTACCTCTAGGTTTGACGGACATACATTTACTGTTGGTAAACTTCTATCTGTTAATTGTGATTTGACGTCTGAGGTTACGGGTGCTTGTGCTGCAGTTGGAGATATGTAATTTGTGGTTAGGGAGTCCAGGATGGGTGCTGTAGCCACTCTGGTAGAGGGTTTAGTATCACTGGTAATTGATGTCAACTGTGAGGTCACCAAAGTGTCCTCAGCAGTTAGTGATGGGTCTTCTGTGTTGAGTGAGACAATATCTGGAGTTTGAGGCTCTGAAGATAGTGAAGTGACTTCTGGGGACTCACTGTAGAAGCCTGGAGGCTCCTCGTCTTCTTCCTGCAGGTACCAAAGGCTGGAGTCTCTGGGTTGACTCATACTCAGGTCTTCATCACTTGTGGGGTTTATTGACTGAAACTAAGAGAGGTTTATGTTAGATATGTATAGATATGTACACACTGCATACTTTCTACTTGGAGATCTGCCCCAACAGGCGTGACATTCTGTTCCAGCAGTACGACTATATCTAGTGTCTGTGTCTGCATGGGGACCTGCCCGAACATGAATGTGGGTTATCCTTTGTCTATGTATAGGCAACACTCTCTTACTATTTAATTTAATCACTGATGAGAATTTCCTGTCGTCTGTTTCTGTATTTACACTGCTCTGGAAGAGCTGGTAGGCTTGTTTTGGAAATACCCTGGTACAGGCAATATCAACAAAATATAACCTTCCCCCCATCGCACAACTGCATGAACAATAGCTGATTGCAGAATTAAGCTCCTTAAATAGTCTTTAAACTTAGAATACAATCCTGCCTGGGGGGGGGGCATATCCATTGATCGTCAGGGTATGAGGAAACTATTCACATACCAGGAAGTTGCCGGGTTTCATCTGGGCTAAACAAATACAGGATATCTGGGGGTACAGGGAGTTTTCAGGTATAGAGAATATAGGTTGGCCATTCCATAGGTTGAAGGAGAAGGAAAGTCATTCTGCACTTGGGGTGCCATATGTTAGGCACCCCCAAGTGATTGTATTGACTTACCTGAAACCCTGGGCCGGTGCTCCTATCAGCGGAAAACTGCACCGGCCCGGGGTTATACCAGTGAGCACCACGGAGCATCCTCTTCCGTCTTCCACTTTCTTTGCGCGGTTTTGCACGCTCAGTAGAACAAAAATCCGAACTTTAACTAAAAAGTCGACTATTTTGTTCAACTGCGCATGCGTTTACCCTGGGAAATTAGAAGAAAGAAGAAGCCAGAAGAAGATCGCTCCATGGTGCTCACTGGGATAACCCCTGAACGGTGCAGTTTTCTGCTGATAGGAGCACCAGCCCGGGGTTTCAGGTAAGTCAATACAATCACTTGGGGAGCCTAACATTTGGCACCCCCAAGTGCAGGATGACTTTACTTCTCCTTTAATGTAGAACTCCTGCCTTCTTATGAACCAGTCATCTACCCCTGCGCTGCACTGTGTGCTGCCCTCCCTGAAACTGCTCCCCAAACAGTGGCCTATGAATGCCTATATGGATAACATGTCCCTCACACTGGCTAGAAAGGTTCATGGCAAGAGACAGAGGCCATTCTGAATGAACCTAATCCTTCTCATTTTTAGAGAGCGTCGACAAAGACAACTGTCACTTCTTTAAGCTGCCCTAACATGGTCTGTTGTTCCCAATGTGACCTGTCTCGCTCACCCGTGTGAAGTATTGGCTGTCGTCTAGATTGAAGAAGTCCAGGCTGTGGGTCCCATACAGTGCACGTTCCTCGCCAGGTGCTCTTGTGTTCAGTGTCTCAAAGATTTCCTCCAGCAAGTCCATGCCCTTTTCCTGGAGCAGCGGGAAGTCATCTTCAGCAGCAGGCATGGCTGTGCTCTCCTCCTTTCTCTCAGCCTGGGGGTAACTGGGAAGAAAAGACAGTCACATCCACGGGGCAGTAAGGATTATTTTTGCTAATCCACAATTTTTGAACAGCAACTACTGCAATAAGACAATGGCTCCCTTCAATTACAGAGAGTACCAGTAGTCCCAAAGCATACAAAGGGAGCCCTGTCATTTCCTCAAGGTCAAGGCCAGTGGTAGTACAGGGCTCCCCAGGGCAGCCATCAGGAGTTTACAACTGTTTGGGTGTCCATCATTGTTAGGGGCATTCAGAATATATAGATATACATTTTGAACTTTTGGGTTACCCCTGTAACAGGCCAATGATGATGGTGTACACTAAAGGAGCAGCTGGGTGATGCTTGCTCAGGTGGCAGAAAGTCTTTGAAAAGTCTATCCATTTTATCTGTGGCCCTGTAAAATAAAGACAAAGATGATCCTCATACCTCTCGCTGTCCCATAAATTGCTGTCTGAATACTTCTTTCCTGGTCTCCTAGGACGTGACTGAAACAATGAGAAAAAACAGATGGAAACTGGTTTGGTGTACTCAGGGACCTTGGCATATAGCTGATGATGTGGAAAGAAACTGGTCCAACAATGGAACCCATGATCATCTTGCCTAGCTTAGACAATGAAGTATGTGTATTGACCATGGTGGCCATAAAATATGTGGCCTTGACTTACGTGACCAAAGTGCTGTGTGATGGGCAATCTGTTCTGTAGCCTCTCGTGATTATGTGTTGATCCTTCATCTCCACGGAGTGAGCCTCCACGCTGGAGCTGAAACTGGTCCTGAATGGCAAACAAAAAAGGTCCCGGACTGATCAATGCAGGTCACTGTGTTAGGAATAAGCCTCACTAGGAACATTTTATATGTATATAATATTTTAGGTGTGAATATCAATGTCAAATATTAATGTCAAAGAGACAGGTAAAAGGACACATGCTGGGACAGGGAGTTGCCATAACAGTTATCTGCAGTCTCTGGGCTCTAAAGAATAGTCATAGACAAAGACAGACCCAGGTGTCAGGGTATTCGGGATAAACATTTGGCCCTGAGGTGGTGATATGTGACTTAATAGTTTCATCATAATGTGTAAATAAAGGCTAACTACAGGTTCTCGTTATAGTAGGCCAAGAGCCTATCATAAAAGCGATTACAGGATCTCAAAAGCCTTCCTTTACATATTGTGCGGGAAAGTTATGTCATCCAACAAGAAACAAGAGTCCATTTGAGCTTCTGTTTAGCCAGTTGTCTTGTGGGGTGCGACTCTAAAAACAGTATAAAAGATGAGTCCAAAGTACAGTCTGGAGTTCTGTTTTGGGGAACAGACCTTGTGTACAGGGGTCCACCTCTGAACATGAACTCTGCAGGCCCAGAGACTGACGTGCTCTCCAAGGACTGGTAACTCAGTGTCTCTTTATCATTGACAGTTATTACTTATGTGTGTGGTTATAGGGGTTTAGAGCATTCTGTTTAGTATAGTTGTTGTAACCTTTTTCTCCTTGTTCTACATACTGTGGATGTTGATTCTTGTTTAAGTTAAGGTGGCCATACAAGGGCCGATAAAAGCTGCAGACAGATCGTGTCGGCAGCTTATTGGCCCGTGTATGGGACCCCCCGACGGGCTTCACCGATCGAGATCTGGCCGAAAGTCGGCCATATCTCGATCGGATGGGACAAAAAATCCCGTCGGATCGCGGCCACATCTATTCGTTGATTCGGTCCCGCGATCCGACCGCCCGTTAGGCATCGTTAGGATCCGATCGTTGGGCCCTAGGGCCCACGATCGGATCAGCCCGATATTGTCCACCTCAAGGTGGAGACAAGGAGGAGATATTATGGCTTCTTATTTTCTGTAATTGTGTCAGTGTGTTTGATTTTATACATAAATCATCTTTTCAGTTAGAACCCACAGTTATTGTATTATTATGGACTAATATTAATATTTCACATCGATGTTGATATTGTCCATAAGAATATCTTACAACTGGTACATTGAAGATAACTGTACTAGTGGCTTATGAACTAATAGTAAATGCACTAGATACACTGCATGTATTTTACCTTCACCCCAGAGAATGCTTCCTCATTGGCTCTTACCTTTTGTTTGATGCGGGATCTCATTCCCTGTAAACCTGTCTTTGCCTGTCCTTTGGCCTGAGGGATCCATTGGAAAGCAGCCCAAGTATGACATAGACAGGAGGATAGACAATAAGGTGTTACCACATCTGCTCAGATCCTACACTTATATCCTCAGATCCCAATGGGACTGTCAGATACTCACATATCTCAGCATGTTCCTGACAGCTGGGTGTGTGCGACTCTTAACATTGTTTATGAGGGAGCCACCTCCTTTCTAGATGAAATACACAGAGATTCAAGTCATTGCTTTAGTACAACAATGCGCAACAGTAATTAATTACAACACTACACAACAGAACAAGAATGACGTACAAGGACAGTACAAGGATGATGCATAAAGGGTAGAGCCAACGCCAACTGGTTGCTCTTCATTTAAGGGTTTCAACTATTTTAGTCAATGACCATTGAGCTGCATATCATGTGAACATGGTCACACTGCCCAAATGGAGGTTCTTGTTGTACCTCTAGTCTACATGGGTCAGATGGAACCATAGCTCTCCTTATTTTACCCTAAGCCACTGCAAAAGTTTCAAAGCCAACCTTCCTGTCCTATCTCAATATGATGTGTTCCTCAACATGGCCACCACCAAATATCTCTTTAGCACTCTACAACCCTGTACTGCTTACTGTGACTTTTATAGAGTTAAGAACATTACCTGGCCTGCTTCTAGATGGAACCATGTGTATCCCGTTCCCCTTACTGCTATAATATTAAAAGAACTGTACACCCCAATTTATAACAAAGCTCTGTTGAATGGACACCTAATACAATAGGGAGAGCAAACAGCCCACTGAATTCCTTAAGAAGAACCTCACAGTCCACCTCTGTATGGGGCACAACAAGGAAAGTCATTTCTATTGAATGTTTTTTCCAATAATCATATTGGAGAACAAATGGACCATAGTGGGCTTCCTTTTCTTGGTGGGCCCTGGGCATATGCCTTTCAGGGTCGTATCTAGAAGAAGTATATCTAGAGCAACTGGACTTGCTGAGTAATCATTAAAGATGTTTGGCTGCTCAGATGAGTAGTGAAAAGTCTTCTATGATTACTCAGCAAGTCCAGTTGTTTTAGAATTACTTAGATATACCATGACCTGGATGAATGAAGGAAAACCTTCATAGACTTTCAGGGGTATAATTATAGATGAAACAGTTCCTGTGAATGCAGGGGGGCCCAGGAGGTATAGGGGTCGCCATGAGGCCCAAATAAAGAGCATTTTCAACATATATTGGTAAAACAGGACAATGGATATGATGCGGGCCCTAAAATTAATTTGCTTTGGGGCCCAGTAACATCTGGTTACGCTACTGTCACTTTTATTAAAAGGACCATCATTTCGATTCACTTAGTGCTGGAGGGTGTGCTTGAGGGATCATGTTTTCCCAGGGGTACAAGGGGGATACTTAGCTAGTGGGCAGCAGCTACGGCAAGGCTAGATGAGTAAAGCAAGTTGCTCTTGGACCAATAGACAGTTAGGGCTTGTTATCCAAATAGCATTATGCACCAGTCGGGCTTGGAAGAAACGTTAGTAACCTGGTGGCATAGTAGACAAAAACTCTCTCTCTGGGTTTCTGAATGGAACCCATTCTCTGCCTGTAGCCGGCCTAGGAATAAATTGGGAGCTCCGGTTAGTGTCAGCGCTGCAGCATTTCCCATATTTTACAGCAAATGTAGGGGGGGGGGGTATGTAAATAAATAAAGATGAAGTTTTCCTTTGGCAAAGATGGAATCCGTACCTTGAGGTGTTCCAGCCACATCTGATAGGATTTTGAGTTTCCTGCAAGTCAAATAGGAGTCGTTTAAGTGCTTGACTTTTGTACTAATACACGAGATTCCCATGAATTATTCTTGTTGGGCACTGTGTCCCCTGTCCTAGGGGCTTATATCCAGGGCAGCCATCAGGGGGGGACAGGGGGGAGAGTTGTAGGGGGCCCGAGGTTAAGGGGGGCCTGGCCACGCCACACTTACTTGATTAGCCGGGCCCCCCATCTTTCTGAGAGCTGCTGACTTCGGGAAAGCATGGACGTTTAAGGGGCCCTGGCCACCAATTTTCTTATAATGGGGGGGCCTGGCCACCAATTTTTTTCTCATGTGGGGTCCTATACACCAATTTTTTATTAACATGTGGGAACCCTAGCCACCAATATTTTTTTTGTTTTTTTACTGTGTGGTGGGGAGAGCCGGCCTGTAGACGGGGCTTGCGGTGGGCGCAGCCCAGGTAATGTTGTCGTATGGGGCCCTGCGATTTCTGATGGCGGTCCTGCTTATATGACAAGTACAGCCAACAGAAATAAAGTAAATGTATCTTTATATCGTCTCATAGAGTGATGAATAAAACATACAATTTCCTTCCCAATTTGCTTTAGAATGAAATGTTTTATGCAAAGAAATGTTGTTTACTATTAATAGTAGGGGGCACTTTTGCCTTTCATATCTGACTGTTTAACAGGGTTGGACTGGCCCGACGGGACACTGGGAAAAAGCCTAGTGGGCCCCCATTTCTCGTGGGCCCTGCCGGCCTGGACCCACTTGCAGCTGCTGGCAGAGCCCGACCTCTCCCCCGACGCATGAAGAAATAACGTTTGTTAAAGAAGGTATGAGTTGGCGCAGGAGAGGGGGACAGACTTGGATTTGTAACGGGGCCCGTGTGGCAGCCCCCGTGGGCACAGACCACCCCCCCAGTCCGACGATGCTGTTCAACATAAAGCAGCTGTATAGAGGGATGTATGATCCTAAAGGAGCTTGAGTGCTGAGAGTGGCAGAGACTATTGCGCGCCCATCTCTCAGGGATTAATGTCAGAGAAAGGGCTAAGTACAGCAGTGTTTGTATATCGCCCTCTGCTGGGGAATGATCATATGGTGGAACAGTGCTTGTTACATACCTCAGTAGGTGACACTTTGGGGGCCCATTTATAAAAACCGGAAAACTTTGCAACCAGTAACCCACAGCAACCAATCAGGGATTAGCATTTTTCATACAGCTGCAGGATGAACAATGAAATCAGTCGGCATGCACCGAATCCACTATTTTGGATTCGGCCGAACCCCTCAAATCCTTCGCAAATCTGAATCCTAATTTGCATATGCAAAACGGGTAGGGAGGGAAAAACATTTTTTACTTCCTTGTTTTGTGACAAAAAGTCACGTGATTTCCCACCCAGCCCCTAAATTACATATGCAAATTAGTATTCGGATTCGATTTGGCCAGGCAGAAGGATTCCGGCAAATCCGAATCCTGCTGAAAAAGGCCGTATCCTGACCGAATGCTGGATTTGGTGCATCCTTAAAAATCAAACGTGTGATTGGTTGCCATGGGTTACTGCCCTGGAGCAGTGTTTATAAATGCCTCCCTTTGTCCCTAATAATGACTCACCGGAGAGGCCGCAGTTGGTAATCTCCTGTTCAAATGCATCCGTAAATCCGACCCCAGCGTTTAACTTCTCCAGGCGACTGTCTATAAACTGTGAAAATATTTCTTTTTTTTTAATAACACGTGGTTGTGAGAGGCAAGTGTAAAACAAGGGGGGTAATGAAACATTAGAAGCTAACGTACAAGCCAAGTTCTCAAAAAGAGGTGCCATTTTTTTTAATGGTAAACTAACAACCAATCAGCAGTGAGTTCTCGTCAATCTGCTGCAGTTATGTTACTAAAAGCAAACTGCTGATTGGATGTTGTGACTGTTGGACTGCTGCTTCCTAAAAAACACAAAAATGTTCACCTAGGGGCCGATTCACCAAGGGTCGAATATCGATTTTAATCCAACGATCGAAGGAATATCCTTCGATCAAAAAAAGTTAGCCAAGCCTATGGGGATCTTCCCCATAGGCTAACATTGAGTTCGGTAGCTTTTAGATGGCGAACTAGGGGGTCGAAGTTTTTTCTTAAAGAGACAGTACTTCGACTATCGAATGGTCGAACGATTTTTAGTTCGAATCCTTCGATTCGAAGTCGTAGTCGAAGGTCGTAGTAGCCCATTCGATGGTCGAAGTAGCCCAAAAAACTATACGTTTTTTTACTTCAAATCCTTCACTCGAAGTTAGTGAATCGGCCCCCTAGTGTACCTGCAAACAATGTGCAATAAAGTGTAAATGTGTAGGTATGGGATCCATTATCCGGAAACCCTCAGAATTGCAGAAAGGCTGTCTCCCAAA
This sequence comes from Xenopus laevis, assembly GCF_017654675.1. Classification (NCBI taxonomy): domain Eukaryota; kingdom Metazoa; phylum Chordata; class Amphibia; order Anura; family Pipidae; genus Xenopus; species Xenopus laevis. The sequence goes on from NC_054375.1 coordinate 150,993,963, forward strand.
GACTCCATTTTATCTAAATAATACAAGTTTTAAAAAATGATTTCCTTTTTCTGTGTAATAATACTTGATCCCAACTAAGATATAATTAATCCTTATTGGAAGCAAAACCAGCCTTAAGGTTTGAAGATCCAAATTACAGAAAGATCCCAAACCTCAGGTCCCGACCAGTCTGGATAACAGGTCCCATACCTGTAAAGAAATAGTCAAATTTTTCATATACCCTTTGACCACAGGCAAATAAATGGGAACATAAGCCCATGGGCCCATATTGGCCACAGTCCATTTCTGATTGTCAGACCTGAGTGAAGAGCTGGAGGTGAATGGCGTTCTGCAGGAAGCTTCTCATGGCGCTGCACTTGTGATTCAGAAAGGACTCCTGGCAGAAACATATTGCCTGGCCCTGTACAGAGGAGATTTAAATATCAAAGTGGAGGAAACCAAAGGAATCAAATAGAAATAGTTCAAGAGCTGTTGGCCAGCAGTGCCAGATAAAGTTCTATTGGTGCTTAAATGTTCAAGCCGTAGCTCTCCAGTATTTGCCCATCTCTGAATTATGTTGTTCTCCCCTATTCAGCTGGGTGCCCTAGCCTTCCTGCAGGGACACGGAATGTTCTTTTCTATTACGAACCCTTATTACATGGATTGCTGTTAATTGCATCCTAACGGGATACTGTCTTGGGAAAACATGTTTTTTTTCAAAGCTCCTTAGTTAATAGTGCTGCTCCAGCAGAATTCTGCACTGAAATCTGTTTTTCAAAAGAGCAAACAGATTTTTTTATATTTAATTTTAAAATCTGACATGGGGCTAGACATATTGTCAGTTTTCCAGCTATTTGAAAAAAACATGTTTTCCCATTACAATATGTAATAAGGGTTCGTAATAGAAAAGAACATTCCGTGTCCCTGCAGGAAGGCTAGGGCACCCAGCTGAATAGGGGAGAACAACATAATTCAGAGATGGGCAAACAACTGATGCCTAACCCTCAACCCTGGAGTGCTACAGCTTAAACATAAAATGGAGTTCTAACAATTATTACACTATACAGTATATATATATATAGTCAATATTCAGATAAAAATATGGCATTCAAATATAGACAATAAGAGCAAAGCAGACAATAATTAGCCTCCAAATAAAGATATAGAAGAAGAGAAAAGCGTGCCTACCGGAGTATAGATGAGGGCATCCCTGTATCCCCCAAACAGCAGTGCCTGTGCCTTGAGAAACACATGAGACACCCCATCGCCCATTACTGCACACGGCTTTTTGAGTCGGAGCTTTAGTAGAGAAACCTGAAATAGAAATAGTACAACCCAGTCATCTCTGATGCATTTAATATGTACTTCTGTTGTATTTAATAATTAAGGAGCATTTGAGCCAAATCAAGGAGACGAACAATAAAGTACTGTATTCAGAGATTTAAGACAGTTTCCAGCTAATAAATCTGATGTTGAGCATAGTTCATAGAACGGCTGAGACAGTAGGGAATTGTAGTTCTCAGAAGTATAAGGGAGAAGTTATCCTACCACATGAGGAGGGAGATTATCCAAGTCCTTGAATGGAGTCTCCAAGTTGTTCGTGTCCATATTAAATATCACTACATCTTCCAGGCTCTTAATGTTCACTTTCTGCAAAAGAACCAACATATAGAGAATGGGCACTGGGCATTCCAACCTCCACTCACAGGATTTGGAAAAACTAGATCCGATCGTCATTATTATCCATGACCTCTCTTCGTAAAAACTGTTATTTGACCTGTGATTTGTTGAAGGGATAAACTCACCTCCATCAGACTACTGTGAACTCCGATCAGGTAAGGCATAGGGGCACTGAGATGAGAAGGAAAAAAGTGTAACATAAACTTAATAAACAAACAGTATATTATTCTGCTTCAGACTCAAAATATGGAATGAGAAGACAGGCAGGTCTAAGTTGAGTAAAAAAAAGGGAATTGGATATATAGAGACTAACTAACTCAAGGTGGCCATACATGGGCAGATCCGCTCATTTGGAGAGGTCACCAAACAAGCGGATCTTGCCCCGATTTGCCCACCTTGAGTGGGCGATATCGGGCTGATCAGATCATGGGGCCCAACGATTGGCTTACAATGTCGGGAATGCAGGCTGTCACAGTGAGGACTGCATTAATGGACCAATAAGGTCCTTGATCCGATGGGTTTACCTGGTATCCTGGTGGGTCAGTCTGACACTGTATATTTGTGTCCCTCTGTATATTAACATATAAGCTCTGCAGGGTGGGGGTTCACTTCCCCCAATAGTTCCTTCTCCCTGTATTGTATCTGTGTCTTTCTGTATATTGGAGTGTAAGCTCTGCAGGGCAGGATTCCCTTCTCCCATCGGTTCCCTCTCCCTGCATTGTATCTGCATTTTTGGACTGGTACACCAGGAGCCCACCCAAAAACCTTACAGCAGGGCCCACTATTATTATTCTTGCCCCTATTCCCCTAGTCTCTTTTCTTTACATACAATAATCTATTATTCCATCTATTTAGCCTCTTTGTTCTCATAGAAACAGGGAATGACCATGAAATAGGCCAAATGTTTCGCTGCATGAGGGTCCACTGACACCTGGGCCCACCAGGAGTTTTTCTGGTATCCCAGTGGGCCAGTCCAACACTAGTGGGCATAGAGTGAAAGAGTAGAAAGCCCAAGTTCCCAGCCTCTAACCTGCAGTAGTCCAACAGATGGGGCGGTAGTGTGGGGATGTAGATGTGCTGCCAGTACATCGGGTACAGGAGGGCCGCAGAGGCATGAACACAGGCTGTGAGCTACCATAGAAATATATAGAGAACATCAACATTATTTTGGTTCTAAGCACAGGTTTAGTCATTTTATTGCCATAAATGTGATAACGTGTGCTTCAATATGATACAGAATAGGAAAACCATTGGTGCAAAAACAGGTGACAACTTAAAAACTCACTGTGCTGAGCTTGCTGGAGGTAATGAGGATCCTTCTCTCACACAATAGGCTGGAATATAAATGCAGCATGGTGTCCACTTGAACTGCTACCAGGAACTCTGTAAGATTTCTCTAAGACAAATGACCACCAATGAGTCTCAGTATGAGACCTCTTGCAGTCACCAAAAAAGCCAAACAGAGCAAACAGAAAACACGTGAGCTGACCAAGGAAGGAGGAACACTGTCCACTGGTGAAGGAGAATTAGAAACCAACAGGGCATGAGTTAGAAACTCTCAGAAAGAAATAGTGGAAGAATGATAAAACAAGAGAAAATGGAACCCACCAGAGATAGAAAGATCCCCAATGCAAGAGAGAGAACACTGAAGAACTTACATTCTCTGGTACTGATGGAAGTCGTGTAGGGTCAGGAGCAATGAAATATGAAAGCTGTGGGAATAAAGAAGCAAAGAATCTCTAGCGATGCCCAACCTTTTGGACCAATCAATCAATATACAAATTGTGTAAGGGACAAAACTGTATCAGATTGATAATATATCATATAAAGAACTAAGTGCCCAGCTTTGTTACTCAATCACTGCATTTTGCACTGTACATACAACCCTCTATGTATGAGTATGTGCTCCCTGGTTTCAGTGTTTCTACCCAAATCACTTTGTAACAGTTGGAAGCGCACCGGTAAGGTTCAGCATCTATATTTGGTCCAGGCAAGGTTGCCCAATGTCAATCGATTGTTCCAGTCTGCAGTTCTATACAAATAGTTTAATGTCCCCTGGTGTCCTATGATTCCAGTCACAAGACACCTTCAGACCAAGCATAAAACTATGTAGACGCAAGATCAAGTGATTCTTAGAAGACTAAGGAATAAGAAGGGCTTTTTTTTTGTTCAGGTTCTTTAGTAAACATACTATTTATACTTATAGACTAAAGATAAACAAAGAACGTACCATTTCCAGGCTAAGTGCTGTGTTTTCTTGGGGCACAGGATGGTGATACACAGTTTGTAATAAATCGCATATCTCAACAGACTGCGGAACAAGGCAAGGAAAGTGAGGAGAGAACACAATGAAATACTGATCAATTCTTACAAAGCCAGAAACATGGCTACACTAATTATTCCTACACACCAAAAGAGGAGGCTCTTGGATCTAGATAAGGGGGTTATTTAATATAGGTCGAGTGTTAAGAGTTTTTTCGATACCTCCAATGAACTTAAATGAAATGATGATTTCTTATTTAAGAAAAAACTCAAATGGAAAAACTTGATTCAGCGAGTTCGAGTATGAATTGATCACGTTTTTGTCAAATAAAAAAATCTGAATCGCTCAAATTTTCAGGCAAAACCCTCTGAAAAAAAATTGAACATTATGATTCATGAAGGCTATTAACATCTTCAAATGGTTCAAAGGACCTCTTCCATTGACTCCTACATGATCTGGACATGTTTTAGATGGTATATTTTCAGATTTGAGGTCGGGGTATGATATAAAATCAAAACTCGAATTTTCGTGGAAAACACAACTTGACCCTTAATAAATCCACCCTTAAAGGGGAAGGAAACCTCGTCGGCGCTAACCCCCCTCCCCCCTCCCGTGTATTGCCCCCCCTCCCTCCTCCCCCCTGGCCTACCCCTCCCGCTGGGCAAATGCCCCTAACTTGTTACTTACCTTTCTGCGCAGGTCCAGTCCAGGGAGTTCACAGGCGACATCTTCTTCCACGCGATCTTCTTCCTCCTTTGACCGGCGTTTTTGCGCATGCGCAGTAGGATCGTTTCGCCGGTACGGATCTACTGCGCATGCGCCAAAAGTCACGTGCATGCGCAGTAGATCGTACTGGCGAAATGATCCTATTGCGCATGCGCCGGTCAAAGGAGGAAGAAGATCGCGTGGAAGAAGATGTCGCCTGTGAACTCCCTGGACTGGACCTGCGCAGAAGGGTAAGTAACAAGTTAGGGGCATTTGCCCAGCGGGACGGGTAGGCCAGGGGGGAGGAGGGAGGGGGGGCAATACACGGGAGGGGGGGAGGGGGGTTAGCGCCGACGAGGTTTCCTTCCCCTTTAAGTGTATCTGTGATCCATTTGTCCATACGTGTAGAGGGCCAAAATAACCTTTTGATTCAAAGATTTGGTCTTCACCATCTGAAAATGAGATTAGGATAAAAGAAAAATGCACAAAAGGATGAGCCTACAAAGAGCATCATATACAAGAGATGAAGAAAAAAGGATAGTGTGAAAAAGTGAGAGCTTCAGGACAGACACAGGAGTCACCACAAGATGGACGTATGGCCGTCTGTCTCACCTGATCCTTTGCTAGATATTCTGCAATGTTGTTGAGAAGTTTGTAGAAATGCTCAAACCAGGGGAGACAGCTGCAAAACAAAGACCAGGTTATGGGCAAGAGCAGTTTATTGTTGTGTGTTTTTAAAGGTATCCGCATGGACAACATTTAGAGCGAGGAGATTGTTTCCTCATTTTCATGCAAAGCAGAAGGAATCCTGTGAAAGAAAATGGAATACCAAATAGCAGTGATCCCCAACCAGTAGCTCGTGAGTAACATGTTGCTCTTCAACCCCTTGGATGTTGCTCACAGTGGCCTCAAAGCAGGAGATTATTTTTTGTTGTGTGTTTTTAAAGGTATCCGCATGGACAACATTTAGAGCGAGGAGATTGTTTCCTCATTTTCATGCAAAGCAGAAGGAATCCTGTGAAAGAAAATGGAATACCAAATAGCAGTGATCCCCAACCAGTAGCTCGTGAGTAACATGTTGCTCTTCAACCCCTTGGATGTTGCTCACAGTGGCCTCAAAGCAGGAGATTATTTTTAAATTCCAGTGGCTGCGTAAAAACCAGGTTCACTGCCAAACAAAGCCTCAATGTAGGTTGACAATCCACAGGAGCTACTAAATGGCCAATCACAGCCCTTATTTGGCACCCCAGGAAAATTTTTCATGCTAGTGTTGCTCTCAAACTCCTTTTACTTCTGAATGTTGCTCACGGGTTGTAAAGGTTAGGGATCCCTGCCCTATAGGCTAAAGCTGACCCACTGGGTCCTGAAGTTGGGGCAGACCAGACTACACATGACCTTATTGGGTCTTGTCATTGTTGCCAGCTCCACCACAGTGTAGCACAGCTCCAGGGGGTGGTACCTTCTGTAAACTGGCCTAAAGCTATAGGCCTACCGGACATGTTTTAAGACCGGACCTTTTTTTAAAGTGAAAATGGTACCATGCCTGATTCTATAACCACATGTTCAACAGGAAATTAAGGTAAATATGAATTCTAATCAAACTCCCGAATCAACAGATGCGGACATGAGTTAATACATCAGAGTATCTGCATCACATTTGGGTGAGCTGTTACATTATACTGAGAAGATATCTTGGATGACAGATACCCAGCTTTGTTATATGGGATCCATAATTTACTGTTACTCGCAGGGGCTATCCTGGCCCCCGCTCCCCCAGAAATTCGCTCTTAAAGTACCAGGAGCAGCATTTTTGCTGCCCCTGGTACCTAGTGGGGCGCTGCCGCCTGAGGCAACAGCCTCAACTTGCCTCATTGGCGGAGCACCCCTGGTTACTCTTGACTGAATTTTATGTTCGGCTTCTTGCCAACAAGGGTTTCTATAACATAAAGGAAGATGGATGGAATTCCATGCTTGGTGGATAAATCTGTTTGCTTGGGTATTTCTAAGACAATGCTCAGTTTATATTCTCACCCACCAAGACATAGAATCTCCTCCTAAAACAGGCCTCCTACCCATAAGAGTCACCTGAGAATGCAGAGGCAACTTCTGGAGGCAACAGACAGACGGCAGAACCCAAAGCGTTGAAAGCCCAGAAGATCTGTCAATGTAAAGCTGAAATGCTGGACTGATGGATTCTCCCATCTAAAAGCAAGAAAATGATGAGATGAGGAAATGAAAAAACAAGAGCAAAAACCTGATAAAATAAAGAAACACACACATACAAATGCATGTATATATATATATATATACACATTGGGGCAGATTTACTAAAGAGCGAAGTGGACGTCGCTAGCGGAAAACTCGCCAGAAATCTCATTCTAAGTGACATCGCCAATTTACTAACAGGCGTAGAGGACAATTCGCAAGCAAAAGAGACCATTGCTAGCGTAGTTTCACACCCTATCGGCAGGTGAATTTTCACTCAGGCAAACAATCGTTTATCCACAAATTCACTAAAGTGCGAATTTTACAGAACGTTACCTCTTTCCCCAGAGTTCCCTTCGCCACCTTAGACCTGGGGAACTGATAAAATGAAGCTACATCCTCCTCAATCTTATGTCAGTGACATCATATCCTGTATGTTGAAAAGACGTATAAAACGCTGGTGTTTTTCATCTTTTAAAGTGAGATTGTCTTCAAAAGTCCTAACTATTAAAAATGTTTGTGTTAACATTTTTTCCAACCATTTGAGGGGCATGCCACATTAGTTTTAGGGTGGGCTCATGTCTAGGGCATTAGAGGATCTATTTTGTCTTTATTTTGCTTCCTTGGATATTTGTAATAATAAGTGGCCACTTCAAGCATTTGCACCAACATCTCTAATAAAGACGTCTATATGACCGATATGTACCCGTCCTATTCAAATTAACCTAAGCGTAAGTGTACTAATGAAGTTTCACTAGGCAGAAATGAATGCTTGCGAACGTTTACTATGAAATTCTCGCGCTGACGAATTAACGCTAGCGAAACTCTTCCAGCGTTCGGCTACAGGGACGCAAATTTGCATTTTAGTGAATTAGCGTAGTGGTAACAAATTTAAGCCTGGCAAAGTGTGGTTCAATGTGTGGGGCGAAGATTCGCCCTTTAGTGAATTTGCCCCAATATCTCTACGTGTATAACAGTAGCCTGATCTTTCCAGATGATGACATCCTCACCAAAAGTCTCAAAGAAGAAAAAGTTGAGAGGCAAGCCGGACAGGGATTTCTATTGAATTCAGTAGAAACAGGAACGTTGGGCAATCAAACCTTATGCGTTTCAGGTTGCGCCCTTAATCATTGGCGTAGCCAAATCTCTTACTCATGTCTTTGTGTCCATGGCTGTTTGACCACCGAGCTTTCATCAATCGATTATAACTCCAAGACAGAAGTCTTTATTGGGTACTCCACAAGATTTGTATGTGTATGGCCACCAAATCTCAGGACATGTCCCAAATGTTAGAAATTTCAGGTTGCAATCTGATATCAAATAATATATAGTGAATAAAGTACCCCCTCTTGTAAAATATAAGGATATTATAAGTTACCGAGGAGTTTTCATGAACCACTGTTTTTATACAGGTCATGGAAATCCGAGGTTACTTCTAATATCCTTATATTTTGCAACTGGGGGTACTTTATCTATTATAATACATTTTAGTGAGTCATGTGACAGAAATGACATCAGAACTCACCGTTTATAAGGATATCATTTACAGGATATTCATGGCTTTTGTGTATTACATATATATAAACCATATATTGATGGGAGGAAATGAAAGAAAGTAAACTCAGGAAAGGAAATGGCCTGGAGAACACAGAACACATTATATGGAGTAGGACATACACATCTTACCTCTCAACATCAAATGGAAAACAGAATCTTGTTAGCGTTGTTACAGAATCCTGAGAAAAGATCAGAGACTTAAGTTTAAACCACCCGTGGATAATGATAGGCATGAAGGGAAAAGGAGAATGGAAAAGACAGGTACGAATATGTTGAGGATGTTATAGGCAGATGATGATCTGTAGAAGAAACCTGCACTCCATTTATTCAGAATTTCTAGTGGTTATCTTGTTCCCTGGATGTCTGTCTGATGTCTGAACATTACGGCTAAGTGTGGCGCCCATGGGTGTCTATATGGTAGATATGACCTTATTTGTACTGTATGTGCAGGTTTGGTTCCACATTAACACATCAACTATTTGGCTTCATAAGTGATCTAGAATGATCAAAACTTGCTGTTGTTTGTTCCCTGAACCGAGCCCTGCCTTCCCCGAATATAAAAAGCAAAAGACATATCCAAATATATTAACAAAACATAATTCCATATAAATATACTGATGAATATATCACAGAACAGTGGCAGAAACATAATAATAGGTACATGCCCCCCCCCATGAAAAGGGTCTACATTGAAGCACATCTGGGGCCCTCTTTAAAGGAATTGTTCAGTATAAAAATAAAAACTGGGTAAATAGATAGGCTGTGCAAAATAAAAATTGTTTCTAATATAGTTAGTTAGGCAAAAATGTAATGTATGAAGGCTGGAGTGACTGGATGTGTAACATAATAGCCAGAACACTACATTCTGCTTTTCAGCTCTCTTGATTTCCACTGATTGGTTACCAGGCATTAACCAATCAGAGACTTGAGGGGGGGGGGCACATGGGTCATATCTGTTGCTTTTGAATCTGAGCTGAATGCTGAGGATCAATTGCAAACTCACTGAACAGTTATGTCCCATGTGGCCCCCCTTAAAGTCACTGACTAACTCAGAGTTAGAGAGCTGAAAAGCAGGAAGTAGTGTTCTGGCTATTATGTTACACATCCAGTCACTCCAGCCTTTATACATTACATTTTTGGCTAAATAACTATATTAGAAACATTATTTATTTTGCACAGACTATCTATTTACCCAGTTTTTATTTTCACACTGAACTATTCCTTTAAGGCTAAAAGAAAAAATTTTGCTCAAATTAACCAGTTTTGGCTATTTATAAAATCATATTCTACAAATGTCCTTTCACAAGGTAAATGCTAAATTCCCAACACATTTATGTATGAAATAAGCCGTTTTTTAAACAAAAATGCTGGTTATGTTCTGTTCTCCGCATCATTATTTACTATGATAGACTGAAGAATGTCCTTTCAGAAAAATAAGTAAGAAAGAATAACATTTACACAAAAAAAAGTACGAGTTTTATTAACTTAGATATTTGATATTTTCACTTTCCATAATAATGATACAGGTATGGGATCCGTTATCCGGAAAACCATTATCTAGAAAGTGCCAAAATTTCGAATGCCCGGCTCCCATAGGCTCCATTTTTTCCAAATAATCCACATTTTTAAAAATGATTTACTTTTTCTGTGTAATAATAAAACAGTAACTTGTACTTGATCACAACTAAGATAAAACTAATCCTTATTGGTGGTAAAACCAGCCTATTGGGTTTATTTACATGATTTTCTAGTAGACATAAGGCATGAAGATTCAAATTACGGAAAGATCCCTTATCCAGAAAACTCCAGGTCCGGAGCATTCTGGATAACAGGTCCCATAACTGTAATATAATAATAATAAGCAGACATAGGTCTGTAGTTTTAATTTGTTTGAACAAGAAGATTTTGAGTATAAATGAAAACTAGCTGAAGTTTCAGGATACATCATGGGGCAAATTTACTTAAGGTCGAATATCGAGGGTTAATTAACCCTCAATATTCCACTGTCGAAGTCAAATCCTTTGACTTCGAAGACCGAAATTCGAAGGATTTAGCGCTATTCGTTCGATTCAAAGGATTTTAATCCATCGATCGAACGATTTTTGTTCGACCTAAAAAAGATTGCTAAGCCTATGGGGACTTTCCCAATGGAGTAATTTGGAATTTTTGGCTTTTCTCCGATATTTTAAAAAAAGTTATTTTTTTAGATTATTTTCCTCGATTGCAAGCAAGTTTGCAAAGAACTCGATAACATTACATGTCTTGGAAAAAAAGTGCAATAAAAATAAAATTGTTCAATTCATGTTCGTTATCTTGACAAATCTTGAAAAACCTGAACAAAATAGATTGCAATTGGAAAATACACTTCCCGTTGACTTATAAAGAAGCTTGCTAGCAGTTGGCGTCCAAATTTTTAAAATTCAAGTTTGGGAGTATCTTTTTGGATAATCTTGAAAAGTCAAGATTGTAAAATAGTAGAAAAAATAGAAAAATTCAGCAAATGTTGATCCTGCACTTTAGTATCTCAGCCTCTAGGCAATGCTCCTAAATGTAATTAATAATGGAGTAAAACAGTAGTTACCAGCAGGTAATTAGTATGATTAGTATCTGACTGGAGGGAGTAATGGTAAATTAATTGTGATGGAACTGAAGAGATCTCACCTGGTCATCAAAATGTTCAGGAAATTGCATTTGCAAGACTGGATCTGTGGGCGGAAGACATAATTGGCAAAAATGGGAACATGTTCTGATTGGACTAAGAGCTAAGATTATATAGTGAATAAAGTACCCCCTCTTGTAAAATATAAGGATATTTTAAGTTACAGAGGATTTCCATGACCATATAAAAACATGATGCCGAAGGCCGAGTGTTTTTATACAGGTCATGAAACTCCAAGGTGACTTCTAATATCCTCATATTTTGCAACTTGGGGTACTTTATTTATTATAAATAAGTTCAGTGAGTCATGTGACAGAAATGACATCACTAAGCTCCGATTATAACCGATGACATCACTAAGCACTGTTTATATAGTGAATAAAGTACCCCCTCTTGTAAAATATAAGGATATTATAAGTTACCGAGGAGTTTCATGACCATATAAAAACACGAGGCCGAAGGCCGAGTGTTTTTATACAGGTCATGGAACTCCGAGGTGACTTCTAATATCCTTATATTTTACAACTGGGGGTACTTTATTTATTATAATACACAAATCTCAGTGAGTCATGTGACTGAAATGACATCAGAACTCACCGTTTATAAGGATATAATTTACAGGATATTCATGGCTCTTGTGTATTATACATTTTTACAGAGATCAGTAAATTATTTTCAGTCTACTTTATTGGAATAGAACGCATGCCCACTGGGTTGAGTACATTTATTAAATCTGAGCTGAATTTGTTCCTTCAGTGGAAAGATTTGGACTCCATGGGAGTCTGAGCAATAAAGTGGTAGATGAGCTTTACAGTAGAAAAATGTGAGGGATTAAGGAGTATAAAATAATAGTAGATGACACGTTTAGTAACCACATTCTGGGACATATTATCCAATTAAAAAAAAATCTGCCTTTATGGAGTGGATAAGCCACACTCTGAGAATAGGATATAGTAGGTTCTGCCACCCCTACATTAAACTTCTACACAAACTGGAAACAGTATAAAGTTGTACAACAAGATGAACTAATGAAACCAGTTAGGCCTAGGCACAACCCCGGTGTGGTTTGTTGGAGAAGAATGTTGGTCACAATCACCCAACAAAAGACTGGGAGAAAATTCAGATTTATTATTAAAATTATAAAATATTTCTGTGTTGAGAATGGTACAAATTTGAAACAATTGTTACATTTTTACATTTATCGATTAACATATAAATGGTATTGCAGCAATGATTTCCTGGGCGTGTTCCCTACTGAAATGCAGTGATTTAAATGCTTTTGTGGTTAGGGCCTTACATTTTGAATTGTTTTTGTTTTAATGCACAACTGAAAGCTCTTGTAAGGAACGGAAATGGGGGCTAAAGGTGCATTTTCATTTGTTAATAGTGGAAGGGATGATTTTTCAAGATCAGAACTGTATTTTTCACATGTTATTACACGGTGGAGTCTTCTTGTAGATGACTATATTACTATGCCCCTGGGAAGAAGTATAAATGCACTAAAGGAGCAGAGTGTGTCCCTCAGTGTGCATGCAGGGATTGCTTCTGCCCAGCATAATGGCTGTCTGGGTCGGACTGGGCCAGCGGGACAATGAGAAAAGGCAGTGGCGATCCTAGAGGGGGACGGGGCCCTGGTGCATGACGTGCAGCGGGGCCCCGCCCCCTCCATACGGCCACATTTGCCGACATTTTCAGAGGTGAACGGACTGCTGGGGGGCCCTGAGGGGGTGCGGGCCCTGGCCCGCTCGCACCCCCTGCTCCCCCGGTAGTTCTGCCACTGGGAAAAGCTCTGACCTAAAGGCACTGGAAACCCACAGAGCAGATTTGTTGCTAAAATGCACACGTGTTTCTGTGCCAAATTCCATTAGCTGGGGGGTCATTTATCAACACTGAGCAAATTTGCACCTAGGCAGTTACCTGCAGAAACCAAATCAAATTATTTGTTCTACCTGCATATGGCTGCTATAAAATGATTACTGACTGGTTACTATGGGTTACTGCCCAGCTGCAAATTTGCCCATTGTTGATAAATGAGCCCCTCTATGTTTGTATCGAGGCCAGTGTCAGACTGGGGGGCTCACTGGGCCTGCAGCTTCATGGGTCCCCCCACACCATCCCCTCGGCCCCCCAGCTGCAAACTATTCCGTGGATATCTCCTGCTCCTCCTGCACTCAAGCGCTAGCGTACGTTTTTCCGACGCTGCAGTGGATTGAAGAGGTAGTGCAGGAGCGGGTCTGCGCCTGCTGGGCCCACCAGGTTTTTTCCCAGTGTCCCACTGGCCCAGTCCAACCCTGATCCAGGCCGACGCAGTGTTTTTGGGTCAGACACCAGAGTGTGTGGATACCAGCAAAAGGGGCTGTTTCTCAGCCAACGCTTATATACACAGGCTGCGAAACAGCCCAGTGTGCCAGTAGCTTAAAAGAAATAGGTTATTTCTCCTTCTGCTTTCTTCTCTTGCAGGATAGGATTATGAAATCTATGTGTCGGTACCCACCCATACAGCATGTCATTCAAACCACTGAAATGTAAGTCTTGTGTCATGTTTTAGAACTAAAGCCTAACTAAAGAAGTGGACAGAAATGTTGTACATTATTATTTTGGGATTCTGTACCAGCCCAAGGCAACCACAGCCCTTTAGCAGTAAAGATCTGTGTCTCCAAAGATGCCCCAGTAGCTCCCCATCTTTTCTGCTGATTCACTGCACATGCTCTGTGCTGCTGTCACTTACTGAGCTTAGGGAGCCACTCACAATATACAGTACACATAGAATAGAACTGTCACAATATAAGGCTGATTAGTAATTAATACACATAATTACTACATGGCAGCACAGAAACCAGTGCAATTAGCATCAGAATTTAATAATCAGCAAACCTGTAGCATCAGCTTATATTACAGCCAGGGAAGCTCATTTTCTGCTGGATAATTAGTGACGGGCCCTAAGCTAAGCTTCTCAACAGCCAATCAGAGCCCACTGAGCATGTGAGTGTCACAGACACTTTCCAAGATGGTGACCCCCTGTGACAAGTTTGAAGTCCTGGATCATTGCTGCTATTGACAAACTGACACTTTAGCCTCGTGCAATAAGTTCACTATATAAAATATGGCATTTCTAACAATATTCATTTTTAGGGATTAAGGTTTAGTTCTTCAACTGGTACAAACCTTGGTCCAAAGCTGTTGGCCGCAAAACTTCAAAGAAGCCATCAAATATCTTGTCTGGATTTTCCCTGCAGAAAGATATATTTTGTCGGTCAGAAGCACAGATCAGTAGAGTGGGGTCTCAGTTCAAGTTTTTTTTTAAAAACGTAAAAAGCTAAATTTTAGTTCAAGTGCCTCCCAATGTAGCATTTGCTGCCAGGATGTAGCTTTACAGATTTAATAATAACACGTCTAAAATTAGAACATTTTCTCTAACAAATTAATAGAAATATTCCAATTTCATTTCCTCTGTAATTCCACATTAAAAGTGGTTTCCTTAAACCCCACCTTCATGTGAACACCTTTTTTTTGGCTGAAAGTGTAAAATGCATAACAAATTCCAATCTCAAAATATACTGGAATACATGATGATACAGTAACTGTATTTTGAATAACCTTCATGGCATTTGTGGTTTTACAGAAAATGAGTTTAATCCTGGTTTCAAAAAGCTTAAATCCCACTTAATTTCAACCATTAATAAATGGGCCTCTAACACTTGATCGTGGATCTCTTTTAAGGCTAAGGTAATCTGTACTATAAGATCCTTGGACCATTAAACTAAAAAGAGCTGATCATAGGGGTATTGGGAATTTTGGCCAGTCCCTCTGGGGTCCATTGTGATTTTCTGTCTAATGTAGTGATCCCCAACCAGTAGCTCGCGAGCAACATGTTGTTCATCAACCCCTCGGATGTTGCTCCCAGTGGCCTCAAAGCAGATGTTTATTTTTGAATTCCAGGCTTAGATGCAAGTTTTGGTTGTATAAAAACCAGATGTACTGCCAAACAAAGCCTCCTGTAGGCTACCAGTCCATATATGGGCTACGAAACAGCCAATCAAAGCCCTTATTTGAGCCTATGAGTAAGTGCCCTAATAGGCACGAAACACTTTAGGTTTCTATGTCCTAATAACATTTTCTAATATTTTTTAATTAACTGTTGCTTTTTTATTATTGGAGGTCCTCACATCTCTTTTGAAATACTGTTTTTGGATTTGCACCCTGGGACTGGGGTGAACTGTGAGTAAATCCCCTTTGATTAATTTAATATTAGATTTTGTTTTTTTGATTTACTATTTTTTGAGTAGAGCCGTATATATATATTGGTTCTATGTGGCAGTGGCACAGACCTTTTCATTATACACACTTATTTGACATCCCCATGGACATTTTCATGCTTGTGTTGCTCTCCGACTCTTTTTTACATTTAAATGTGGCTCACGAGTAAATGGAATAGGCAAAATAGCCAAAGAGGCCCATACAGGTAGCACTGTTCATTAACCTGCTGAATTTACTCCCCATCTTGCTCTGTGTTGGGCCAGGAAATGCTAATGGGTCTGTATTTAGAAAACATGATTCATAGCACAACAGTGACAATCACTAAAACCACTTTGCAAGTCCGGATGTTCTACCAGTGCAAGAGGTAAAGCTAATGCAGAGCCAACAGGTTTGCTGGGCTGGCACGTAGCCTTATTCTTTTGCAACAAGAGCTGACTCAAGATGTTTTTGTCCCTATTTACTGTATTAGGATTTATTTTGGCGCTTCATTGTTTATTGCACCTTTACACAGGCAGTAATTGTTACACATCAGCCATGTTTTTAGTGTGCCTGGGGATCCAAGCTCTCAAATGCCTTTGTCCAAAAAAGTGTATTTGGTAATATGATATATTGCTGAATCTACAAACAAACATTGTCGTCTTCAGTTGTTGAGTGCAGTGTGCTGGGCCTCCTTGGACCATTAGTGGCTGGGCCTTCTTTGGAACTCTGGCAGCCCAGGGTTAGGATTCAGTTCAGTTGAACACCTAGGTGGTTATTTATTAAGCTCCGAACAAAAATCCAACTTTTTCGGGATTTATTAAAGTCCAATGGTATGAAAACTCAGAATCTAAAATCCCGGCATCTCAAAGCTCTCGGGGTCCTGTATTAGTCAATGGGGAAGGTCCCAGTGTCTGCGCTGCTGTCAGTACCGATATCCAATGATTTCGGGGAATTTGTTGTTTTTGCAGAAAAGTCCAAAAAACTTCTGACTTTTCAGGCAAAGGTCCGAAGTTCTCGGGTTTTTGCCCGAACCTATTTTTTTGAATGTTAAATAAGGTCCATTTGAGAATTCGGAGTTGCTCTGATTTTTATCTGAGAAATACTGAGATAAATTCGGAGCTTGATAAATAACCCCCTAAGGATTCATCCAAATCTCACTCATGCACAAAGTGCTAGGATGGATCCTGGAGGCTGGGCTCTAATAACTCTCATCTCAGAGCATTTAAACATACAGAACTGGAAGCACTGTCAGCCGACCCCAGTGGCTGCAACAAAAATTCAATAATAACAAACTGTTATATGACCCATTAACTAAATATTACAATATATACATAAACACACACAAAGGAAATGAAAGTAGCCGGCCCTGCTTATACGCAAAGCTTTCATGCAGCCCAGAGTTTTGAAAAGCTGAAGTTGCAACCGAAGACGAAGGGGGAAGTTTAGAGGAAACAACGAAGAAAAATGTATGTTTTCGAAGAAGTATCAAGATCATTTTCTTACTTAATTCGGGAACCCATGATGTGCTGGTGTGTCACCCCTAAAGGACTTGGGCATCTCAATTGCACAGTCGAGGCATCTGTCGCCAACCTGCTTTAACATCCAATTGCAAAGTTTGGATTGTAATGCTCTCCGCAGGCTCGGTTATCTTACTGACTCACGTTGCCTTTATTCCAAGGTGGTCACACAGCGTTTTACCCTTGTGTTTATAGAGTCCCCATATTCTGTCACTGCTGCCCGATCAGCGTTGTACGTCTGCGAGGTTTGAGATGGGGTGATGGTGAGACAGAACTTAAATTTCCTGTGTGGGTTTGTAGAGGAAGTTCAGTTCTATGAAATAGCTTGAAAAAATGATCAGGCACCAAGACAAACATATATACCTGTTTTTCAGCCAGACATAATTGCTAAGTGACGGATTGGCCAGCATTTTTTTTCACGCTCAAAACAGGATCTAAAAAAAATAAAAACAAAAAAACCTTGGGATTGCTACAGCTGAATCGTTATGTGTAATCCAGTGAAATGACATACATTTTCATTTTATTAATTCCAAAAATTCCTGTCATAACAAAAAACCGACCCAATAAGCGAATGCAAGTGGTCTGTTAATTCAGCTAAATACAGGCTGATCCAGTGCACTCTCTGACCATAGGCCTAACGGACGGAGACTATACAAATGACCACACACTGCATGACCGCCTTTCTTCTGTTCCTATCGTTTGTGCAAAAAACACGTATGATCAGAAGCGTAGTGAGGGAAACTGCTGCTCCTCTTAAAGGGATACTGTCATAGGAATTTTTTTTTTTCCCCAAAATGAATCAGTTAATAGTGCTGCTCCAGCAGAATTCTGCACTGAAATCCATTTCTCAAAAGAGCAAACAGATTTTTCTATATTCAAATTTGAAATCTGACATGGGGCTAGACATATTGTCAATTTCCCAGCTGCCCCAAGTCATGTGACTTGTGCTCTGGTAAACTTCAATCACTCTTTACTGCTGTACTGCAAGTTGGAGTGATATCACCCCCTCCCTTTTCCCCCCCAGCAGCCAAACAATAGAACAATGGGAAGGTAACCAGATAGCAGCTCCCTAATACAAGATAACAGCTGCCTGGTAGATCTAAGAACAGCACTCAATAGTAAAATCCAGGTCCCACTGAGACACATTCAGTTACATTGAGAAGGAAAAACAGCAGCCTGCCAGAAAGCATTTCTCTCCTAAAGTGCAGGCACAAGTCACATGACCAGGGGCAGCTGGGAAATTGACAAAATGTCTAGCCCCATGTCAGATTTCAAAATTGAATATTAAAAAATCTGATTTCAGTGCAGAATTCTGCTGGAGTAGCACTATTAACTGATGCGTTTTGAAAAAAAACACGTTTTCCGATGACAGTATCCCTTTAACTTTCTCCTCTGACGATAAACCATGAACTGGCCAATATGGCGCAACGGCAGACACAATTTTCAAATCCTGATCCGTGAACCATCCGATATCAGTTGAAAGTGCAGGGCCCAATACATGCACAGATATAATCTCATGAAACATTGTTTTGTACAGTGTCTATAGCCACCTTAGCTTTATGTACTGTGAATTCAGAGAACTCGCTAAGCTTTCCATGTTTCATACAATTTCAGCAAGTCAAGCAATTTTGTGTGTTTTTGTATAGAGCTTTTCATTATATACTGATATATGTTGCTTTCCCATTTGCATTCCAACCAATCCCGGGGGAGCTTTTCAAGTCATGCAGAGGCTGTGCCCTGCTTATTGAATTATGTTTCCAAATTTTTTTTATCCCAGTGGCACTAGTATGTTCTAGTATCCTCTTTTGTTTCACAGGGAGGACTCAGTACGATGGATAACTATGCAGTTGGACTAATTAATTCTTATATTAATTTAATGCACCGGCATGAATAATCTGTAAAACATTCTTATAATTGTTGCCTAATGATTTCAACAGTTTAAATCGGTGCTCAGTGACTGTGCTGCACAACTAAACGAAACCTGTTGTAAAATATGAGGATGTGACCTCAGACCTCAGTGTCAAAAGAGCAGGGGGCTTTGCCAATGAGGCGACTTGAGGCTGTTGGCTCAGACGGCAGCACCCCACTAGGTACCATGTGCGGCAAAAATGCCGCTCCTGGTACTTTAAGAGCCAAATTTGGCTCTGCTAGCACAGAGAGTGTAGTTAGGCTCTCTGCACTAGCGTACTGAACCTCTCTGCCGCCCTGGTGGACCCCCTTCAGCAGGGCCGGGCCAGACCAACTGGGTGCCCCAGGCAACCCAGCCAGCCACATCGCCCCTCTGCCGAACGCCACTACATGAGCGCGCGCATGCATGCCTACGTGAGTGAACGCGTGCTGACACGGGTTACTCATCCACCTCATATTCGCACAGGAACAAGCCAGATTCAGAGGCCCGGACTGGGGTAGGCAGTATTAGAAGGTACGTGCCTGGCGCCCCCCAAGCTTTGCGCCCTAGGCACGTGCCTACTCTGCCTACCCCTAGTTCCGGCCCTGCCCTTCAGGTACAAAAAGGTAAGCAACTGCTGCTGCAAAAGGGAGGTACATTATTCACTAGATTATATATAGGTTTTAGCATTCTAAGGACCCTAACCCTAAGCTCCCTAAAAACATGCTGTGTGGCAGGGAAAAGAAAATAGCAAAGAATCCGTTTAGCATAAAAAATGTTCATTATGCTCTTTCTGAAAACTCTTCAGGGAACGCACCTCCCTCCCAAGACACTAGATGGCTCATTGATGATTGCTAGATATAGAGCTAGTGTAGAGATTGCACACATTAAGATGCTCACACAACGTGATGGTAAGTATAGGATTCATTTTGAGTGTTGCAACTTACAGGTGCTCCACGTTTCTCACCAATGTGCTGCCTGTTTCCCTTGTGCCCATTTAATAAAAAGCAGATCTTTTGGCTTCTAATGTGGTAATGCAGAAAAAAAATATTTACATGGCTTGTATTTGCAAGGACCAGTGGCGGAACTACCGGGGGAGCAGGGGGTGCGAGTGGGCCAGGGCCCGCACCCCCTCAGGGCCCCCGGCAGCTCACCCTCCACTGAAAATAACGGGCAAATGCGGCCAAATGGAGGGGGCGGGGCCCAGCTGCGCGTCACGCACCAGGGCCCGCCCCCCTCAAGTGACGCTACTGGCAAGGACCTCCTTCCTCCTGTGTTTTTTAACATTATTAACACATATTTACATACTCTGCAGTGCTGTTCAACAGATGGATATATCATTTTTGTGTATTTATTTATCGAAGTGCTTCTCCGACAAAGCGGGCTCTGGTCTTCAGATATTGAATCTTCTTCAGGTCTCCTGTCTGACCCTCTGCTACCTCACTTATTGGACTGTGTTTTGCCATCCCAAGTGTCTCGCTTCTTCCATAGTCCCCATTTCCTGGATTTCCTGGTCCTGACAACCTCGTAGTCCTGAAATATATAAACATACATAAATGCAAACAATATAGATATATATATATATATATAGTATATATATATATATATATATATATATATATATATATATATATATATATATATAGACAAATACAAGAGTCCTCTGCACTCAACCCATTATCAATATATTTAAGACAGAGACATTTTGTGCATACTGCTACTGAAAAATGCCTTACCCTTTCAACAAAACAGGGATTGTTTGTCCATATATTGCAATATATTTAAGCTGAACAACTACGTCAAAGTCATCCCATATCTGGCCAGTCCTATGCTTAATTTTCATCTGATTCATTAAGAATTCTATTGCTTCATTATACATTTTACACAGGGACTAAGTTTTACCTGCAACTTACTAGCTGCTTTCAAAGTAAAACTCCCAAACTTGGCTGCCCTTTTATTAGACACCAGTGGGACACCTGTGTAAAGGCCACGCTTGACCCAGTCTGTCTATCAAATTACCATCCTGTCTCCCTTCTACCTCTTGCCTCTAAACTCCTAGAAAGTATTATGTTCTCCCATGTTACTAACTTTCTACACACCCATGATCTGTTGGACCCTCTGCAATCTGGTTTCCAGCCTGGTCACTCTACTGAGACTGCTTTGTGCAGAGTTACAAATGATCTTTAGGTGCCAAAGCCAAAGGTCACTTCTGCATCCTTCTCCTCCTTGACCTATAATCTGTATTTGATACAGTTAATCACTCTCTCCTGATGCAGATTCTCTATTCACTTGGCACCCGTAACCAGGCTGCATCTTGGCTTTCTTCTAACCTCTCTAACCGATCATTCACTGTCTCCTATGATAACAAAACCTCATCTCCAGTTCCACTTAATGTGGGGGTGTCGCAAGGCTCTGTATTGGTCCACTGTTGTTACATAGTTACATAGTTAAATTGAGTTGAAAAAAGATAAAGTCCATCAAGTCCAACCCCTCCAAATGAAAACCCAGCATCCATACACACACCCCTCCCTACTTTTAATTAAATTCTATATACCCATATCTATACTAACTATAGAGTTTAGTATCACAATGGCCTTTGATATTATGTCTGTCCAAAAAATCATCCAAGTCCCTCTTATAGTCATTAACTGAATCAGCATCACAACATCACCCGGCAGTGCATTCCCCAACCTCACTGTCCTGACTGTGATGAACCCCCTACGTTGATTCAAATGAAAGTTCTTTTCTTCTAGTCTGAAGGGGTGGCCTCTGGTACGGTGATCCACTTTATGGGTAAAAAGGTCCCCTGCTATTTGTCTATAATGTCCTCTAATGTACTTGTAAAGTGTAATCATGTCCCCTCGCAAGCGCCTTTTTTCCAGAGAAAACAACCCCAACCTTGACAGTCTACCCTCATAATTTAACTCTTTCCTCCCCTAACCAGTTTAGTTGCACTTAGTCTCTGCACTCTCTCCAGCTCATTTATATCCCTCTTAAGGACTGGAGTCCAAAACTGCCCCCATACTCCAGATGACCTATAAAGAGGCAGAATTATGTTTTCATCCCTTGAGTTAATGTCCTTTTTTATACAAGACAGAACTTTATTGGCTTTAGTAGTCACAGAATGACACTGCCCAGAATTAGACAACTTGTTATCTACAAAGACCCCAAGATCCCTCTCATTTGAGGAAACTCCCAACACACTGCCATTTAGTGTATAACTTGCATTTATATTATTTTTGCCAAAGTGCATAACCTGCATTTATCGACATTGAACCAATTGTGGCAGCATCCTGCATGGAACCTATAGTTCTGCACAATTTAGTCTCATCTGCAAAAATAGAAACAGTACTTTCAATGGCCACCTCCAGGTCATTAATAAACAAGTTGAAAAGCAAAGGACCTAGTACAGAGCCCTGGGGTACTCCACTAACAACACTGGTCCAATTAGAAAATGTTCCATTTACCACCACTCTTTGTAGTCTATCTTTTAGCCAGTTCTCTATCCAGGTACAAATACTATTTTCCAGGCCAACATTCCTTAAATTAACCAGTAACCTTATGTGTGACACTGTATCAAATGCTTTAGCAAAGTCTAAGTAAATCACATCCACTGCCATCCAGAATCGAGGTCTCTACTTACATTCTCATAAAAAGAAATTCAGTTAGTCTGGCAAGATCTATTACACATAAAACCATGCTGGCACAAACTCATAGTATTATGATTTGCTATGAAGTCCAGTATCTTATCCTTTATTAAGCCCTTCGAAAAGCTTTCCTACCGCTGACGTCAGACTAACCGGCCTATAGTTTTGAGGCTGAGAACGGGATCCTTTTTTGAATAGAGGCACCACATTAGCAATTCGCCAGTCTCTCGGCACTATGCCAGATCTCAATGAATCCTGAAAAATTAAGTAAAGAGGTTTGGCAATCACAGAGCTAAGCTCGCTAATTACCCTGGGATGAATACCATCTGGCCCTGGACCTTTGTTAATCTTAACATGTTCTAGTCTCTTTTGAATTTCTTCATGTTTGAACCATGTATCATTAGTTGTATTACTAGAATTGGGACTGTTAAGAAGGAAACCTTCACTTACTGGTTCCTCATTTGTGTAGACAGATGAAAAATATGAGTTCAGAATCTGCGCTTTTATTTTGTTTTCATCAACCAGCTGACCCCCCTCTGATAGTAAGGGTCCCACCCCTTCCTGCTTCATTTTTTTGCTATTAACATATTTAAAAAATAATTTTGGATTTTTTTTACTGCTTGCTGCAATATCCTTTTCTATAGCAATTTTAGCTTGCCTTATAGCTTCTTTGCATGATTTATTGGCCTCCTTGTACCTTATAAATGTTTCGGCTGTACCAGCTAACTTGAAAGCCTTAAAAGCACGTCTTTTCTTACCCACCTCAACACCAACGCTTCTATTGAACCAAAAAGGTTTTGCTTTGCAACGACGTTCCTTGCTTAAAAGTGGAATATACTGACAAGTATATTTATTAAGCAGCATTTTAAAGACTTCCCATTTTTGTTCTGTGTTTAACCCTGTGAAAAGCATTTCCCACTTAATATGTTGCAGAGATACCCTTATACTGTCAAAGTTTGCACATCTGAAATTAAGTGTTTTAGTTACTCCCTTATAGAATTGCTTCTGCAACAGAATCTAAAAGGAGACCATGTTATGATCACTATTCCCTAAATGCTCACCCACACAAATGTTAGAGATGAGTTCAGTATTGTTAGTTATTACAAGGTCCAAAAGAGAGTTATTTCTAGTAGGTTCTTGAACAAGCTGGAATAAAAAGTTGTCATTCAGCATATTTACAAACCTACTAGCTTTTTCTGTCTTAGCAACCCCATTACCCCAGTCAATGTCTGGATAATTGAAGTCACCCATAGCAACAACTTGACCCAGCTGTGAAGCCGCTTGTATCTGCAAGAGTAGCTACTCTCTGTCTTTAATTATCATCTGTATGCTGATGATACCCAAATATATTTATCCACCCCTTCATTAACAGCTGAAACAGAGGCTCAGATCTCTAACTGCCTCCTGACTATCTCAAATTGGATGAACCAGCGCCACCTCAAACTCAACCTAACAAAAACTGAACTTATCATCTTTCCACCTAAGCCTGGTCCTACTCCCCTATTTACTGTCTCTATTGATGGCTCATTAATCCTGTCAACTCAGCTCGCTGTCTGGGGGTAATCTTTGACTCCTCTCTCTCCTTCTCTGATCATATTAACACTACTGTCAAAACCTGTCACTTATTCTTAAGCAATATTGCCAAAATCCGTCCCTACCTTTCACCTGATACATCCAAGACGCTCATGCATGCTGTCATCCTATCCCGACTAGATTACTGTAACCTTCTACTAACTGGCCTCCCTAACTCCCCTCTACAGTCTGTATTAAACACTGCTGCAAGAATTATCCTCCTCTCATCCAAAAGGGTACAGGCCCCTCCGCTGCTGAAGTCCTTATCATGGCTTCCTATAAAACAAAGAATAACATAAACTCCTCCTAATAACCGTCAAAGCCCTTCATTCCTCTGCACCTAACTACATCTCATCTCTTGTTTCTCTATATGTTCCTGGCCGAAACCTCCGCTCCTCTCAGAGCAACCGCTTGGTTGTACCCCCACTACTACTGCTGTTTCCCGTATCAAACCCTTCTCTCTTGCGACTCCTTATATTTGGAATGCCATTCCTGAATCTCTCAGGAGAGAATCCTCCTTCAGTGTTTTTAAAACAAAACTCAAAGACTCCCTCTGGGAGCACCTGGATAACAGCTGAACTGGCACTTATATAACAGTTTAACAAACTGTAACCTACAGCACCTTAATACCCCTCTGAATTGTGTCTGGATGTTACCCTCCCATTTAGACTGTAAGCTCTACGGGGTAGGGTCTTCTAGCCTTTTGTTTCCTGGACACTGAGCACTTCATCTGTATTGTAATTATATTTTTTATATTTATGTGAATTGTATTTCTAATAATGCACTTATTGTTACTTTTTATTCCAATGACCCCTTGTTTGTTACTACTAATTTATTGCTCTCGAGGAGTGCTTTACACATAAAAATATACATATATATATATATATAGTGAATAAAGTACCCCCTCTTGTAAATTATAATGATGTTATAAGTTACCGAGGAGTTTCATGACCATTTAAAAACACGAGGCCGAAGGCTTACTCCATTGTATGTAGTTGGAGATAACTTTGTTTTCTATACTTCATCCAGTTTAGAATGCACGATGACTTATTTTGTTGGACACATAACAGCCATGTTCTACCGCCAAGTATCAACAATTTAAAAAATGTATGGCCACAAACCAATTACTTTGAGATTGTCAAACTGTCACCTTTCAGGATTCTCTGCAATGAAGACCACCACTGTGGCTGGAGTTTATGTGGAAGACATGATATTGAAAGTTCTTACAGTGATCTCATGGTGTCATTCTGGAATTTGCCTCAGCTCAAAAATCCAGTATGTTCTTTGCCAGGAAGCAATTGCTAATTGACCAAAGTATGGGCAGCATCACTGAAGATTATTCGGATTATAAGTACCTGTAGCTTTTGGAACCAAATATCACAGACAAGGTAAGAGGACCTTGTACATATGTATGTACAGGTTTGGTAATAAAACATGACCTGTTTGGCTGTTGTTATATATGTTCCAAAATCTTCAGATATCAAACCACACAACACTTAAAACTATATTTGTGAAGACATATTTCATATAAAAAGTGATAATTAATGTTATTTTACCAAGTGTGTAATGGTAGAAATATAAAAGGTCCAGCTGGATCCACTGAAGAATAGCATCTGGAAATCAAACATCCACTTCCAGGGCATCCTTCTACTTATTTAGCCGGGATCCCCAAAAAATACCAAACTCATGTTACTGTCTCTGGGAACCATGATTTGACGAGGCTAGCCTGATACAACTAACCTAAGGGAGATCCAACTTCCAACTGAAGTGCTAATGTTCATGAAGGCTGAAGATGCTCAGAAGATATATTATTTATTATTATTTGTTCTTTTCTGCACATTTGTCCTCAAGCACTTTTTGTCCTGGCGCTTCCACTATGTACAGAGTTCTTCTGCTTGTTGTAGATCTGGTGTTTCAGATGTATCTCAATTGTTCCCAGGAATGCTTTATTTTGGAGTTTCCTTCAGCTTATATTATCATCGAGCGTTTCGGAGTAAGATCATTATATTTTTGCACAGCTTTTTTTACCACTCTATTTTCTCAGGTGTAAAATCTACTTTGAACAGCTTTAATACAAAGGCCGTTATGTGGGAAAATCCACTTTAAAGTATGCCATATTACTTAAATATCCACCAGAGGATGCTCTTGTCTAACACATGACATTTCCACCTCAATCTACAGCTTGCAGCTGTCTTTGTGGGAATGTCCCCAGCCAGCACAAGTGACCAAAGCCTGCAAAGAATGTCCTGTCACAGCAACACAGGAAAGGCCAAACTTATGATTAGTCTTTAAAGGAAAGCAGACATGTGAGAAAGGCAAGCACATAATGAATGCTAAGAGTGCAGAGATAGAGTGTGCAGCATTACTATCAGCCAACAAAACAGCCAAAACAAAGCGTTAAACAGAGATTATTTGATTTGAACAAAGCATGACTGAGATGTTATGCAAAAGCAAGGGTGTGTAGAGATATTTTTAGAGAAACATAAGAGTTCTGGGTTACGCATGTCACATGGTGCATCGTCAGAGGAGGAAGTGGTGAGGAGTCATTGCACAATGGCCCAGAAAGTAGAAGACAGCACGTGTATGGCCATCTTTAGGGAAAACTGCAAAAATAAAGATTTGACCTTTTACTTTGTGTTTGGCCAAGTATTTTGGACGAATGATTGGAACAATAGAAAGGTGGCCATACCATGTGGCTCCTCGTACGTTCTCAGCCTGAAGAGCTTATGAGGTCAGCTTCCGTATGGCCGTGGTGTGACCTTTTACTTTGGGGCAGATTTACATAGGGTCGAATATCGAGGGTTAATTAACCCTCGATATTTGACTGCCTAATGTAAATCCTTCGACTTCGAATATCGAAGTCGAAGGATTTACCGCAAACGATTAAATCCTTTGAATCGTTCGATTCGAAGGATTTTAATCCATCAATCAAACGTTTTTTCTTCGATCAGAAAATTGTTACAAAGCCAATGGGGGACCTTCCCCATAGGCTAACGTGGCACCTCGGTAGTTTTTAGGTGGCGAACTAGGGGTCGAAGTTTTTTTTAAAGCGACAGTACTTCGACTATCGGATGGTCGAACGATTTTTAGTTAGATTTGAAGTCGAAGTAGCCAAAAAAATTATTCAAAATTCGAAGTTTTTTTTATTCTATTCCTTCACTCGAGCTAAGTAAATGGGCCCCTTAGTGTGCAGCCAAGTATTTCGCATAAACGATTGGAACAAGTGAGGTGGCCATACCGTGTTGCTCTTTATACATTATCGGTCTGTCTGGCATCAAGAGCTTAGGAAGTCAGCTCACGTAGGCCTATAATGTGACCGTTTATGTCCTGTTTGGACAAGCATTTTGAAGGAACCACTGAAAGAAGAGAAAGCTGGCTATACCAGGTGGCTCCTTGCATGTTCTCGGCCTGTTTGCATAGAAGGTCAGCTCATTACGGCTGCAGTATACCCTTTTAATTCATGTTTAGCAAATGATTTTGCACAAGTCAACATCAACACTTTTTTTATCCAGTGTGACTTCTAATGGGATCCGATTTTTTTTTTGTCATATAAAACTCCTGCCTGGCAAATCTGCTGAAGCTGGACGCACTACCCAATAATACTATTCAATGAGCCGGCAACTTTACCCTGGCCACCAGTCAAGCTATCTGACCAATAAGTACATTTCACCAACACATGTACTGTAGATAGCAGCGAGCATCTCAATGAGTGCCAGAGGAGCCTGTATTCCCAATACGATAATGGTCATCAGTTAGCCCTGTAATTTGATCAGTCCAATCAACATTGAAGAAATGAGAAGAGAGTTTAATAAGTGATCGAGGACCTTACACTTCTGTCAGTAAGGAATTGTATTAAAAGAATGCGAGTGCAGTTAGCTATGTGGGAAAGCAATCCGATTATTCAATACACAGAAACGACCCCATACCCAAATCCAAAGCATCAGATGAAACATTCACGACTTCTTATTTGTACACAACACACAGGATTTGATTGAGCACAGGCGTTTATTCAGTTGTGTAATGTACAAACATGATTACTTTGCTAGAGCAAGTGCTTCCACCATGTGCAACACGTCCAATGACTCGGGCCACAGATTCACAAATCACATGTATGTACTCACAGAACCAAACTGTACAGAACACAGAGAGGTAAGAGAGGATGAAGCTTTCTGGACAGCACAACCGTCTGATCTGCATCTTGGAAAAAAGTTCTGCCCTCTCAGTATATTCCACATCTGTGTTAAACAGCACATAGGGCTATCATCTTAACCTCTTCCCTGACATGTTTATTTCTAGTGGCTGCAAAAGGCAGTGTAGTGGAAACCCTGTTCCTCTCAATTCTGGTCAGCCCTCAGTAACCAGCAAAATTAAAAAGTGGCAGCAGCGCAAGTGTTAGAAATAGGAAAAGTTATGCTCATGAGCTAAAGGTGTGACATTACTATTTGCACGGAGACCACAAGAGGCAAGTGCTTTCAGTTAACCCCAGCAGTGCTGAAACTAGGAGCAGAAAAGGTTGCAAAAAGCTACAGCACAGCAGGGGGATGGTCTCGGGGACGCTGGCAATGAGAAATGTTGGCAGCAGAGCCTTTTTCTGAAGCAGCTTAATATAAATGTAAAATACAATTGGAAATTGGGAATGGGTGCTAGAAACAGTACTACATGGCATCCCCTACTGGTGCTGCGCGCTAACAGTCCCTCTGACATTCTGTATAACAAAAAAATTGGCTATCGGGCAGTGAAATGCCCATTGTGGGGCAATACCATTTATGTTATTCCTAAGAACAAGCTACTTCCCTAACAATGATCATTACAGTAATTGTAATTGGTCAGACAGTTGTAACCGTTCAACTCTTCATTGCATATTCCGAGACTCTGCTGTTTCTCACAGAAATGGAGTGACATGTCTGATGAAGATATTAAAAAAAGAAGGGAAATGGGAGGGGGGTTGGCAAAATGATACACTCTGTAAATAAGGTTTTAGGCAACTTCTTCCTCTCCCTCTTCTTCAAATTCTCCCTCCTCAGCTGTGGCATCTTGGTACTGTTGGTATTCGGATACCAGGTCATTCATATTACTTTCAGCTTCTGTAAACTCCATCTCATCCATCCCCTCTCCTGTGTACCAATGCAAAAAGGCCTTACGTCGGAACATGGCTGTGAACTGCTCAGATATGCGCTTAAACAACTCCTGGATGGCAGTGCTGTTGCCGATAAAGGTGGCTGCCATTTTCAGACCTCGGGGTGGGATGTCACACACTGCTGTTTTGACATTGTTGGGTATCCACTCTACAAAGTAGCTGCTGTTCTTGTTCTGGACATTAAGCATCTGCTCATCGACTTCCTTCATAGACATGCGGCCACGGAACACTGCAGCCACTGTCAGGTATCGCCCGTGTCTTGGGTCACAGGCAGCCATCATATTCTTGGAGTCAAACATCTGCTGGGTTAGCTCTGGTACTGTCAGGGAACGATACTGCTGACTGCCTCGGCTGGTTAAGGGGGCAAACCCTGGCATGAAGAAGTGGAGACGTGGGAAGGGAACCATGTTAACAGCCAGCTTACGAAGGTCAGCATTAAGCTGCCCTGGGAAGCGAAGGCAGGTGGTGACACCACTCATGGTGGCACTAACCAGGTGATTGAGGTCACCGTAGGTTGGAGTGGTGAGCTTGAGAGTGCGGAAGCAGATATCATAAAGGGCCTCATTGTCTATGCAGTAGGTTTCGTCAGTGTTTTCTACCAACTGGTGTACAGAAAGTGTGGCATTGTATGGTTCTACTACAGTGTCAGATACTTTAGGGGAGGGCACTACACTAAAGGTGTTCATAATTCGATCGGGGTACTCTTCGCGGATCTTGCTAATTAACAGGGTTCCCATTCCAGAACCAGTGCCCCCTCCTAATGAGTGGGTGAGCTGGAAACCCTGCAGACAGTCACAGCTTTCAGACTCCTTCCTTACAACATCCATAACAGAGTCCACTAACTCTGCACCTTCTGTGTAGTGACCCTTGGCCCAGTTGTTCCCAGCACCGCTCTGACCTGCACAGGAGAGGATGTCAAAACAAAAAGTTAGTCAAGGTTGATACCCAGTCCAAAGTTATCAGATACCTACTGCTGTATTTGCAAATGGCAGGCATCAAGGGCCAGACACATTGCTTTGTCTACAGTTGTGTGCACAGACCATTTCAAACACTTTATTATTGACCCACAGTGTAAATTTGGACTGAAACAGATATCTCCTAACTAGTAAATCAGCGAGTTTTCAATATTACTTGGCTTGGAATGCTTGCCTAACTCGACTAAAAAAAAAAAAAAAAAAATCACCTATATTTACGCCTCTGTGGATAAAACATTTGAATCCATCACTGGCAAGACAGACTGACACAGATGTTTCTGCAGAAGTACTTTCCTCTTGTTTACGTAATCTGTTTGCCTTAGAATAATGTTCTATGTTAGAACAATGCTTTGCAGTTGGGTGGACTTAGCATAAAAAGTTTGTGGTTTGTAACGCCAGGCCTTGCCCAAGTATGTGTATTCATTTCAGAATGAGGAGTGGCAACTTTGTGTTTGAAAAACAGCTGCTCCAGTCTGACCTCACTCATTTGCTCCGTATACTAACGTTAGCTGCATTACCTTATATTTAACAAGGTTTATCATTTTTTTTCCATCTCCAGTAGAACTTGTTTTTGATGGAAAGTGATGTTTGCTAATTATTACCACTTTATAAATCCATGAAACCCTAATTACAGGTGGTTCACAAGTTATCAAGAGGGGAGCTGCTTGCACTCCCCACATTTGTTGTTCTATTTTAGATAGCAAGCCGGCATTATCTATAACTGATTACACCAGGTGACTTTCTCTGTATCCAACTGCATATGCAACCAGTCTTTCATCATATGAACTGGAGCATTCGAATAAGACTAAAAATCGGTTGGAATAACTCTGACCTGTGTATTGTACTGGAGATGGACGAACACAGGTGGTATTACATCCTTAATACTGGATACTGTCATGGAAAAACATGTTTTTCTCAAAACGCATGAGTTGATAGTGCTGCTCCACCAGAAGTCTGCACTGAAATCCATTTCTCAAAAGAGCAAATAGAAACTAGTTCCATCCTAAAGTGTAGGCACAAGTCACATGACTGGGGGCAGCTGGAACTGACAATATCTTTAGCCCCATGTCAGACTTCAAAATGGAATACAAAAAAAAAAATCTGTTTGCTCTTTTGAGAATTGGATTTCAGTGCAGAATTCTGCTGGAGCAGCACTATTAACTGATGTGTTTTGAAAAAAAACACGTTTTTTCCATGACAGTATCCCTTTACGGCTAATGCCCAAGCGGGGGCTTTCACTACCACTGTCATCAGGACGAAAACAATGGGCTTCAAAATGCCCCACTCTGTCTGTCACAGCTTCCCATATAAATCAAGGTGAAATGCTGTTCCTGAAGCAAACAGAGTAGTGATAGGCAGATCTCTGAACAGAAATTAGGGATGCACCAAATCAATGATTCGGTTCGGGATTCGGCCTTTTTCAGCAGGATTTGGCTGAATCCCTCTGCCCGGCTGAACTGAATCTGAATCCTAATTTGCATATGCAAATTAGGGGTGGGGAGGGAAATCGCGTGACTTTTTGTCACAAAACAACGAAGTAAAAAATGTTTCCCCTTCGCACCCCTAATTTGCGGAAGCAAATTTAGATTCGGTATTCAGCTGAATCTTTCACGAAGGATTCGGTCGAATCCAAAATAGTGGATTCGGTGCATCCCTAACAGAAATGCTGCTTGCTTTCTTGCTGTGGGTAAGGGATTTTCTGTAGGAGGGCCCTAGCTCATTATCGTATGCCACTGTCTCAGATAAGGAGAGTTTTGGCCCTACTGTTTTCATCTTGATGTCAACCACAGTTATAACAGATATCAGCCTGTCCAAACAAGGGTTTCATGCTGAATGACATTAGATATAGTTGCCTATCCTTCAATTCCATTAAAGCTTTCAAGCTAATATCTTACTTTTCCTTCTATCCAGGATAAAATTCTGCCACTCACCAAAAACAAAGTTGTCAGGTCTAAAGATTTGCCCAAAAGGGCCGGAACGAACAGAATCCATTGTACCAGGCTCCAGGTCCACAAGAATTGCCCTGGGAACATACTTTCCACCTGTAGAACAGAAACATACAACCTTTTGTAAAGCCAGATCACGGGCAGGTTTAACAGGATACTGTAAAACAGTACTTTATGAAAGCTCAGCCAATGTGCATGCTTCTGTCATCTCAGGAGAAAATCAATGTCATTAATAGATGCAAGCAATAAAAATAAACGTGAATATTACTACTTTTCCATATAAATTATGACCAAACATACTATTTATAGGTTAATAGTATAGGCAGTATTCGTTATCCGGAAACCCATTATCCAGAAAGCTCCAAATTATGGAAAGACCATCTCCCATAGACTACATTATATAGTGAATAAAGTACCCCCTCTTGTAAAATATAAGGATATTATAAGTTACCGAGGAGTTTCATGACCATATAAAAACACGAGGCCGAATATCCTCATATTTTACAACTGGGGGTACTTTATTTATTATAATACACAAGTTTCAGTGAGTCATGTGACAGAAATGACGACAGAACTCACTGTTTATAACTGATGACATCAGAACTCACCGTTTATAAGGATATAATTTAGAGATATTCATGGCTTTTGTGTATTATAATCAAATAATCCACACTTTTTAAAAACAGTAGCTTGTACTTGATCCCGACTAAGATTTAATTAATCTTTATTGGAAGCAAAACCAGGTTATTGGGTTTATTTAATGTTTACATGATTTTCTAATAGAATTGAGGTATGAAGATCCAAATTACGAAAATATCGGTTATCCGGAAAACCCAAGGATTCTGGATAACAGGTCCCATACCTGTATCAGCAAACTTGTGAAATTAGTCAAAGTATCAGGTGACAATATAATAGGAAACTCTAAAACACTCAGTTTTAAGTTACTACTACACTGTTTACAGTAAATACCCAAGCACTGGTTAGGTAAAATCCTTCATAGGCTGTACCTGAAGCTTCATTATAGTAGACATTAATTCTTTCCAGCTGCAGATGACTGTCTCCTTGGTAAGCCCCTGTAGGATCAATTCCATGCTCATCACTGATAACTTCCCAGAACTGTAGAGAAAGGGAGATAGGGTTAGCTGGCAGGGCATTCATATCTAAAAAACCAAAAAAAGTGCACACAGCTACACAATATGACGTAAGATGGCCATAGATGTAAAAATCTTTACAATATCTTTTCTTTATCGTGAGACCACGATTATCTCGAAACGATTGTTTAAATGTACGATGTGTCCATCAACTAAAAAGACCATTTCAGGCGATGTTGCCAGCAAAACTGAAGGTAGCTGCCTGCTTGGCCCTGCAAACATAGATACATTGCACTGGGACCAATAAAGATTTTTTAACCTGGCCGATCAATTTTCTGACAGATGTCGGACGAAAAATCGTAAGATGTACGATCGTTCGAATCCCACTAACTTCACGATAATTTTACCGATTGGTTGGATTTCGATAAAATCGGTTGTTCGGCATAGAAAAATCTTTGCGTCTATGAGGACCTTAAACAAGTAGGGATGCACCGAATTCAGGAATCTGTTCAGGATTCGGCCAAATCCTAATTTGCATATGCATATTAGGGATGGGAAGGGAAATGATGTCCCTTTTTGTCACAAAACAAGTAAAAATGTATTTTTCCCTTCCCATT
Organism: Xenopus laevis; assembly: GCF_017654675.1. NCBI lineage: Eukaryota > Metazoa > Chordata > Amphibia > Anura > Pipidae > Xenopus > Xenopus laevis. Next base: position 151,027,636 of record NC_054375.1, read on the forward strand.
CCTAATTTGCATATACAATTAGGATTTGGTTCGGTGTTCGGCCAAATCTTTCATGAAGGATTCGGGCAAATCCCAAATAGGGATACTTGTCAAACTAGGAACCCATGAAATGCAGTTATTTAGAGCAGAAACACAAAGTCATTTTATGGTCCCTCAACATTTACACGGTTGCAGTCTCTGTATAAGAGCTCATGTCTTGGTTTCAAAAGCAACTCGGCTTCCAGATATCCTTTCTCAAATACAGGTATGTTCATAGACGCTGTAGGGCTGATAACAGATAAGTGACAGAGCTAAACTTATTTTATCAGTGGTGTGAAACCCATTTGGAGGATATTTAGAGGGCTGAATCTCACTACTAAGAGGCTCTAGATTCAATTATTGAATAATGCCCACACTGTTCAGTCCCTGCATCACAACAGCATTATACATGCAATAACCTGCATAAGTTTCTGCAAATGCAGGCAAATGGCACCTTGGAAAAAGATCAGCATTAAATTATTAAACAAGAAACAATAACAAGCCCCTTGTAGGTACACTGTGATATCTGTAAAGCAACAATTCCCATGAGAAGTAAATGCCTGCCTTCGGCGGCTGCCTCGTCTCCCCCCACTGCAGACAATCATGGAATTTGATGAAGTGCGCAGAGGCTTTATGACTAGGGAACTCCCCTCACTGCACAATGACTCGTTTATGCTCCGAGGACAGATGTCACTCTATACTCAAGACAGAAAATGCAGAAATGATGCAGAAATGCCTACATGCCACAAATACACACATCAAAAACATCACAGACTTGAAGGACTCCCAGACTAAACATGCACAAGTCCAAATATCTATACATGCAAGATATAAAACCCATAAATCCTTTACTAAACCATTCCCCTGCTCGCTTTGTAAAGCATAGCTATCTGGAGCTTGGGCATGAATGTTTCCCCATTGAATAATCAAATTCACAAATATAAGTAAGCATTTTGCCCTTAAAAGAGAACTAACCTCTAAAAATAAATATGATATATAATATTTTATATAGTGGACTTATTGCACGAGGCTAAAGTTTGAGCTTGTCAATAGCAGCAATGATCCAGGACTTCAAACTTGTCACAGGGGGTCACCATCTTGGAAAGTGTCTGTGACACTCACATGCTCAGTGGGCTCTGATTGGCTGTTGAGAAGCTAAGCTTAGGGCTCGTCACTAATTATCCAGCAGAAAATGAGCTTCCCTGGCTGTAATATAAGCTGATGCTACAGGTTTGCTGATTATTCAATTCTGATGCTAATTGCACTGGTTTCTGTGCTGCCATGTAGTAATTATCTGTATTAATTACTAATCAGCCTTATATTGTGACATTTCTATTCTATGTGTACTGTATATTGTGAGTGGGTCCCTAAGCTCAGTAAGTGACAGCAGCACAGAGCATGTGCAGTGAATCAGCAGAAAAGAAGATGGGGAGCTACTGGGGCATCTTTGGAGACACAGATCTTTACTGCTAAAGGGCTGTGGTTGCCTTGGGCTGGTACAGAAGCCCAAAACATAATGTACAACATTGCAAGCCTACTTTTTTAGTTAAGCTTTAGTTCTCCTTTAAGGTAGTCACACAAACAGATCATTTACATATGAGCTGTATGATTCTAATGGCAATTTGCCTCATGAGCCACAATGTTTAAGTCAACAACAGACCAAAAAATGTCTTGATTTGGCAAGTGTTTGGAAGTCGCTCTTTGACCTGGAACTGCACAGAACGCCCATTATTAGCAATTATGAATAATTTATCACCTGTAAAGCTGGCCATAGACGCAAAGATCCGATTGTACGAATCCTCGATTTGTACGATTTTCAGACCGTGTGTGGAGTGTCCCGCCTTTTTTAGAGCCATGGCGCTCAGTCGATCGGACAGGTTAGAAGATTTTTTGTCAGCTGCCGATAATATCTCTGCATGTATTGCCGATCTGACGATTTTCAGTGGGAGACTGTCACCAGCTTTGTCTGACAAAACTTTCGTACGATTGCTGTTAGGAACGTTGGCTGATCTGTTCTTTTACTACTTTATTTAAACTGAAGGTTAGTGGCAGGTCTCGAGGTGGAGAAGTCCGATCGTTCGACTTTGTGTCTATGACCAGCTTAAAGCTGGTTCTTTTCCATCTTCCCCCCACCCCCAGCTGAAGAGCTGCTTAGAAATAGAAGGGTGCCATTAGAACACTGGACAATGGAAAGACACCAGATCATCTGTTATTAGTCTCGATAATAAGCTTGCAACATGCTGTCTGTGTTCCCCTTTATGTATGTTATGTATGGATCTATTCTAAACAATCTTTCAGTCAGTCTTTTTTTTTTTTATTTACTTGTTTTTTTTATATTCCTCGTCTGACTATTTCTAGCCTACAAATGAACATGTTAGTTTGCTATTATGGCGGACCACAAATACTGCAAAAAAAAAACCCAGATTGATTGTGAGAGTTTGGTTTCTTTTTATATTTTATCTTTCTTCTCTGGCCTTTTCCTATTGACTGCCTTCCAAACTGCACCCTGTTGCTAGGGAAACCCCTAGCAACAAGATAGCAATTGAAATTCCAAGACTGAGAGTTGCAGAAATTCTTTTGATAATGCACAAGAAACGGAGACCAAGTTGTTTTGAAATACTAACTACATTGTATATCATACTTAAAGTTAATTATCAGAATCACACCACACAGATATTAATAGCAGCCCCCTTATTTGAAAAAGGAGAAAACAGAATCTGCTTGTGTATGAAAGATGACAGTTTATGGCAAAACAAGATGTTTTACCTTTTTATTTTTAAGAAAGGACACAGTTGCCAACCACATTAAAAGTTAGAACATGAACTCTGTCCCTTTAACTAATGCAGTTCTATACAGAGAACTTTCATCTTTCAAGCAATAAAACCTAATTATGGTGTGGGTGTAAACGCTTATCTGTTCTGTGAACGAATTACAGGGAACTGGCACTGAACCTGTAACACTCCTATTCCGGGTCTTGTTACTCACACAGAAGACCAACTCATTTCTGCTCCGTGTGCATCACCTGACACCTCAAATCCGGCTGGGAGGGGTGCGACTGGGTGAGGCTTATTAAACACTGACACAAATACAAGACGATTACCAAGAACAAACATAGCAATTCTACACCCTTTCAATGCTCACATGAAGGATACGTAGCAAAATGCATTTTAAATATCACTATGAAATTGCCATGTACATTACAGAGAAGCTGTACAGTCTATCCGTGAAAGAACATCTTCAACGCATGCAGACAGATACCGCCACACCCAAACTAAATCCATGCAGTAGTGAAAGGAAAGCCTCCATGTCTTAATGCTCTCTATACACGCAACAGCCTTAAATTTCTAATCTGTGACACAGTGTTTACATAATGAGGTGCAACAGCTGTAGCTCACTTTTCTACAACTCTGCACAGTAAAACACATTTTGGCATATATTATGGCAACTAGATCTTTCCACCATATGTCTTGCAAATTGTAAGATAGCCTGTGGAAACTTCCATTCAGACTGTCCATATTTTATTCACAGCACGGCTTGTGAGACAGTTACGGGATTAGTTATCTGGAAACCAGTTATCCAGAATGTGAATTCTGGAATGGCTGTCTTCCCATAGATTCCATTTTTTCCCAATAATCAAAACTTTTAAAAAGGATTTCCTTTTTCTCTGTAATATTTAAACAGTACCATATACTTGATCCATACTAAGATATATTTAATCCATATTGGAAGCAAAACCAGCCTATTGGGTTTATTTAATGTTAACATGATTTTCTAGAAAACTTAAGGTATGAAGATCAAAATTACATAAAGATCCTTTATCCGTAAAACCCCTGGTCCCGAGAATTCTGGATAACAGGTCCCATACCTATATTTTAAAATAAAATCTCTGCATTGCAGCATTTTCCTAACTGAATACGACCATCACATTCACCAAAATTAAAATGTACATAGGTACGTATGTATCTACAGGGCAGTATTTGCTCTCAATGACTTGCTCTAATAATACTATAGTGAAATGCCTATCAGAGCCAGATTATATTCCTGCAAAGCCTCCACCCTTTGCTGTACTGCAGAGATTCCCATATGTCTATTATACTCCATATATTGCAGGGCAGAAATCCTTCCATGCAACCATTTGGCTGCCTGTAATGGAATTTCACTTTTCTGTAGTGTAAAATCTCAACAATGGCAAACACATTTGGTTTATTCTATCCTTCTTTGTCCAATTATAAACCCATCAGTGTTTTTCTGACTCACATCAAAAAAATCTCAGTGGGAGGCACACTTCCTCGATGGGTAATCCTTTCCCCCAAATCTTTCTACCTCCTCCACAACCTTTTTAATCGTATAGTAGCGTGAAATTTCATTAAGAGGAAGGCTCTTTCTGCTCGGCTAATCCTTTCTAGACTGTATAGCTGTGTCTGGTTATTGCTGTGAAAAGGTCTGCAGTGCAGGATTCCATTCGCTCAACCCTCCCATTATGGCTGCCGCGTCTCCCTATATAGACTACGCTCCGAAGTGCTTTATTTCTCTTCCCGAATGGCTTTTCCTCTTCCTGTATAGCATGTGCACCACTGTATTTCCTCCTACAGTATGAACATTGTGTGTTTTATATATATATATATATATATATAAATTTCAGGAAGCTATCTTTTGATCACCAATCCTCTTTCCTATATCACTATATATGATTTGTACTTCTATACAAGCATAAACTGCACAGAACTGAATTTCCTTTTCACCCTTTGAGTTTCTTCATCATTTATGGCGAATATGCCCCCTTTATAAAGGCCGTAGGCTCTGAAACACTGTCCATCTATAGCAGAGCTCTTCTGAACACTCATTTTATCCCACTGGGGGGGGCTGTCTCCATAAATGTCTTCCGTTTCCATTGCAAAAGATTGTCAGCTCTGTCTCTCAGGGTTCCGATCTCCCTTCTTATTATTTCTAGAAGGCTCTGTATATCTTGTAATCTCTCCTCTTTAGGATTAGGCTTTTATAAAATGTAAGCTCTGTGGCGCAGGATTTCTTCCTCTGCCTTGGATTAACTATCACAGCATTGCTGCTAGTTATCTCTACCAGTAGATGATCCAAATGTTGAAGTTATAATCGAAGAACATCCGAAGGGCCACAAATAACCAAAAACCACGTTGATAAAGACCTTAAACCCAGCAACATTCTTAATGCCTTTCCTGTTCTACATTCCGCTACATCTAAGGCCCCTAGGTAAAGATTGTAAGCTCTTGCGGACACTACCCTTCAACCAGCTGGGTTACCCCATGGCAATGTGGCTATTACAACCCAATAAGCTGAAAAGCAGGACTCCCTTCTCACAATGGGTCTGCAATCCCAATATGGCTGCTGTTTGTCTCTGTGGTGAGAAAAATTGCCCTTCAAAGGGGGTTTCCCCTTCAACCCTATGAATAAACTTGGAACTCTGCTGGGGAAAAAAACTGTCCCCTTGGAAGGAATATATAGTCTCTATAGAAGCAATACAAAGCCCTTCTCCTGTCACATTATGCCAAAGTTGCCTTCACCTTTGCTCCTATCTGGTTTCCGCATTGGCCCGCCTGCAGGTGCACGATTTCCCTCATGTTTTTGGCCTCTTATCGTCCGTTTCTTCGCGCCACAAAACAAATGACAGGTCCCAATCCCGAAGCTTCTGCGCGTTCCCGCCCGCCTGTCAGCCGCTTATATAACATGCGAGCCCGTGTCGTCATCGATTGGGCAGGGCTTGATAAGTTTCTAGCGATTCTTTCCACACGAAATTCATTGAGAAGGGATAACGGCCATTTTGGATATGGGCAGATAAGGTTCCCTTTCCTGTCCGCCATCTTATGATAGGATTTAATAATCACTAGCGAACAAAACGTGAGGGGGCAGGGGCCCTGTTAAATTCCTGGTTTTGATTATTAGAATCAATGTTGAAATTACTGACTGATGTTTTGACTATAAATATATTGTGAGGTAGTTGACATCCTCTCAGGTAAATGGCAAATGACTAGTTTGTGTGGACCAGTTGCCATGTTGCTTGCCTATTACCAGGTGTCTGTGGCCATATACGATAAGATCTTTTGTGGTATGCCCACTAATGGCAGGGCGATATCCAGTTAATCTTAATGTAAGGCCCTAGGGCTAAACTATAGGATTGCCACACATGACCTGTATTGACCCGGACAGCCTGATATATGCCAATGTTATTAATAGGAAAAAACTGCAAGAATATAGGAAGGCCGGTATTTTTTTCCAGAAAAGGTGGCAACCCTAGTTGTAGTTGCCACCCAGCCGGTATTTAACCGGCCTAGCTGGAAAAACGGGTCTCAAGGCCGGTGCCGGTATTAAAAAGTTACCAAAAGTTACCATTACACTGCCGGTAAAATTATGTGAGGGGAAGAACTGCCATTTTCTAGCAGCTTCGCTGCTCCCTCCTGCTATGGCGCTTATGTGACGTCTTGACGTCACAGTGATTTGCCTCGTGACTGGCGCCCTTAAAGACGGGAGTGCAGGAGTCTGCTTGCGTAAACAGCTGTGTGGAGAGGAAGCGGATGGTGGCGGTTTGGTTACCAAATCCGTTGCCGAATGGAAGGTGTAGCTTGGGACTCATTTCAGATCACTGTTAGTGCACACATTCCGCTCATTTACTAGCATAAAGGGTAAATATACAGAGCTGCATTAACCCATACCAAATAAAACAGTGAGAGCTAAAATAATATTGCTCGGTTGCTAGGGGTCACTGCACCAGGACAAATGTGCCCCTCCCGTGTGTTGCCCACCCTCCCTCCTCCCCCCTGGCCTACCCGTCCTGCGGGGCAAATGCCCCTAACTTGTTACTTACCCTTCTGCGCAGGTCCAGTCCAGGGAGTTCACAGGCGACATCATCTTCCACGCGATCTTCTTCCTGCTTTGACCGGCGCATGCGCAGTAGGAGCATTTCGCCGGTACGGATCTACTGCGCATGCGCCAAAAGTCACAAAGTGAAATCGGAAAACTTCATGACTTTTGGCGCATGCGTGCGCAGTAGATCCGTACCGGCGAAATGCTCCTACTGCGCATGCGCCAAAACGCCGGTCAAAGCAGGAAGAAGATCGCGTGGAAGAAGATGAGACAAAAAGGAACACCAAGAGCCCCAATAGTGTAATATGTTTTTACAAGGAGTAATGGTAGAGTAAACAAGTTAATACTCACAAACCAGGGTTACCAATAGGCAACCACTGTATAGGCAGGTGGGGAGATTATCCTGACCCCACTCAGGAATAAGACGTCGCTCTCTGTAGAAGAAGAAAACGGGGATGATACCCCTCCACTCGGGGTGGACTCGATATGGTAGTAAGACAAAACAGAGGCGCCAAAAGGATAAAAATAGCTAAAAGCACTTAAAAACCCAATGGGTAATTCAGAGGAGGTAGTAATGAACTTACCTCCTCCAAGCAGACACCAACGAAAGTGGTAATTTTCAATAATAGTTTATTCACAAAACAGTATTGCAACGCATTTCCTGCTTCATCAGGCAATATGGAACGGGAACAAAAACAACAGTGTCTTTGTATAAACACGCCAGGCGCCTCTCAGCGTGGAAGAAGATGTCGCCTGTGAACTCCCTGGACTGGACCTGCGCAGAAGGGTAAGTAACAAGTTAGGGGCATTTGCCCAGCAGGACAGGTAGGCCAGGGGGGGAGGGAGGGTGGGCAACACATGGGAGGGGGGGAGGGTTTTTGCGCTGACTAGGTTTCGGTTTCCTTCCCCTTTAATATTGAAGCCCTAGTCGCTCACAAGGTTACATCTTTGAACTTCAGAATGCAACACATGCAAATAAAAAGAGAGAAAGCTTTTGGTATCTTAACAAAAAAAATCATATTTTGCTAGGCAAATCTTTGGGGGTGTGGCTTTAGGCAGAACATGGGGCGGATCTTAGGCTGGTATTTTTTTTATAGAAAAGGTGGTAACCCTAGTTGTAGGACCGCATCAACTAGCCATACAGTCCAAGATCACCAGAAAAATCAAACTTCCCACGATCGATATCCAAGGGTTGGGTAAAGAGACACGTGTGGGCCAAAATGGTGGGGGGCCCTGGGCATGTGCCTTTTTTTGTCTGCTGGGCCCTGGGTGAGAGAAGGGAAGAGTCTGGGCCATGGCAAGTCAGAGCCTTTCCAGGGCGCCTTTCAAGCTTGGCCCAGCACTGTGTACAGAGCCGATTCTTATCGACCTTATGACTTGGGGTTTGTTGGCACCACACCTGTTATACCCTGACTATGCCCCAACTCTTCCTGAGCCTGGTATATAAATGCCAGATTCTCTATGGACAGTTGTCAATATTGACATCAAGGTATGTACCGGCTACTCTATACAGGAATGGCTGGTACTTTTTTTGGTAAACTCCCAGCATTGATAATTGTTTCTTCCTTATTAATAACTTTGGCAGTACGTGTAATTTTTACTCATTATGTCCAAAAATAGCAGCCAGACGAGACAACCCGATTTTTTATTGATGTAATGACTTGGGGTTAATTGTCACCACATCTGTTATAACCCATCTATGTCACAGCTCTGCCTGAGGCTGGTATATAAATGACTGAGAATCATGGAAAATACAAGACTGTTGTTGTTAATATTGACATTGAGGGTTGCTTTGTTTTGCCACTCGGCTACTCTACACTAGAAGGGCTGGTACTTTTTTTAGTAATAAATTACCAGCATTGATAAACGTTTCTTCCTTATTTATAACTTTGGCAGCAAGTATCATTTATACTCATTAGTCAGAAAAATATTAGCCAGACGAGACAAACTGATTTTATCAACCTAATGACTTGGGGTTAATTGTGACCACACCTGTTATACTCTGACTACACCCCAGATCTGCCTAACCTGGTATATAAATGCCTCATGGAAAATACAGGACAGTTGTCAATATTGACATCAGGGGTTGTTTGTATCGGCCACTTGGCTACTCAACAAGGGAAGGGCGGGTATTTTTTTGGTAACAAACTACCAGCATTGATAAACGTTTCTTCCTTATTTATAACTTTGTCAGCAAGTATAATTTTTACTCATTATGTTGTTAAGATATCAGCCAGACGAGACAAACTAATTTTATCGACCTAATGACTTGGGTTTAGTTGTGACCACACCTGTTATACCCTGACAACGCCCCAGATATGCCTGAGCCTGGTATATAAATGCCAGAGTCTCATGGAAAATACAAGACAGTTATCAATATTGATTGTGGGTTGTTTTGTACTGGCCACTCGGCTATTGTACACGGCAAGGGTTGGTACTTTTTAACAGCATTGTTAAAAGCGTCATCTTTTAACTTCGGCAGCAAGTATAATTCTTACTCATCACGTCATTAAATTATCAGCCAGATGGGACAAACCTGCTGACATCAGCCCTTAAAGATAAAAACGAAGGCTATAAAAGATTGTGAGAGTGACGAAAAGTGGAGTGAATGTGGCCTGTAAAGGTGGCCATAATGAGCCAAATGGACAGAGAGTGTATGAGGGGCAACCCACAGTCTGGGCATCTTTCTATTCTTCTGAGGGGTATCTACAGATAAAATTTTACACACTCATATCCATAGTACAAAACTTTATCTGTGTATGTGTGGCCGCCTTAAAGGAAAACTATACCCCCCAAACAATGTAGGTCTCTATTAAAAGATACTGAGTAAAACAGCTCATGTGTAAAACCCTGCTTCATGTAAACGAACCATTATCATAATAATATACTTTATTAGTAGTATGTGCTATTGGGTAATCATAAATAGAAAATTGCCATTTTAAAAAATAAGGGCTTTCCCCTGAGATCGTAAGATTCACTGTGCACACATACAAACCACATGTAAGGTCACATGAGCCAATTAACAGACAGAGTTCTGCCTTTTGCTTCCTCACTTCTTCCTGTTACAGTTAATGTTGTAGTATTTCTGGTCAGGTGATCTCTGAGGCAGCACAGATAGAGTCACGAAATGGTGGTTCAAGGGAAGAGATGTAAAAGGGCAATATTTATGTAAATATATATTCCAGTTTGGTAAGATTCTTTAATATGTCATTCAATTTGATATAAACTATCTGTTGCTTAAGTGTTCATTTTGGGGGTATAGTTTTCCTTTAAGACTTGGGTTGTGGTTTTACATTTAAAACTTCAAACAGAAGCATATTGAAAAGCCTTTTAAAATTCATAAATGATTATGTACTGAGCCTGTTGGAGCTGTTTGTTTAGCCCAATTGTTTCTGCATAACAGGATGCAGAATATTAAACAGTGTGGCAGCACTACAGACACAGAGGCTACAGTCTTGCAGATATAGAGATGGAGAGGCCCAAGAGTCCCAGCAGTACTGAGAGCCCATAGCAGTGCTGATCCAGAGCCTTTGTATACCTGTAGTAAAGATACAGAGCCCACATGTGACCTAGGAACTGTATATTCCTTTTCGATAACTGCTTTGAGTTTGTTTTAATTGTTGTGTTTTTTTTTGTTATTAATATCATTTTGTTTGTTTTGAAAATAAATAAAATCTACCTCTAAAAAAAAAAAAAAAAGACACAGAGCCCACAATGTCAAAGCAGTAAATTATTGGAGCCCACAAAGTACCAGCAGAGTAGATAAAAAGCCCCAAGTATTCAAACAGCAGTGTCAACAGTGTCCCAGAAGCACAGATACTCCCTTTGAGCTTTGCTACCTTTCATGTCCCTGAAAAATAAGTCCGTCTGGCTAGTACCCTAAAGAATAACAAAACCTGTCTTTCCTATTCTTGTTCTTGGCCTCTGTGCCCCAGAAGCATTTCTAGATACATTTAACTATACTTTCTCCCCTAGCCCTTTTTATATCTCTTTTTCCTTTACTCCCTACCCAGATTTCTGTTCTGCACTCTTTTTGCCTTCTTCTCCCCACTTGAAAAACTCTTGACTTCTGCCACCTGGCCGGTATTTCACCACTGTAGTTTCCAGTGAATTAGTAATACTTCTTGTCCTGACCCTGGCCTGTCTTTCCCTGCCCTAATCTGTCCAGAATCCACCCACAGCTGTCCATTATGTCACTGACCTGCTTCCGTACATTATCGTTTAGCCCCCATACATCATCACACTGTTCCCTGGTGTCTTTGCTTATCTTTACATTATTGATGATCCCTCCTGCCTGCAACCAACTTGGTGACATCCTCTGAAGTTGCCCCACTAAAAGTTACTGAGCTCTGTCCATTCTATTTCCGGAGGTAATATGGCTGTCTGTTCAGATGCCCAAACATACCCTATAGGTCCAATAAAAAGTGATGCTCTGCAGTGGTGTAACTAGATGTTACTGGGGCCCACAGCAAAATAATTTTAGGGCCCCCAACATATCCATAGGTTGTCCTTTTTATCAATATATGTTGAAATTGCTCATTAATTAGGGAATTATGGGGCCCCCTATACCTCCTGGGCCCCCCTGCAGCTGCAGGGTCTGCTTCCTCTGTAGTTATGCCCCTGATGCTCTGTGGCCTTGATAGTCTATACACTTTTGCTTGAGATAATACCCGAAGCAACAGATCACTGTAAAGAGGGGATTCCGCTTCCCATTGCTGACCAGTACAATTCAAAGCTTCTGAAGTTTACAATGACTCTTCTGGCTCCTCCACCAAGCCCCAGTCAAAAACACATGTGGGCTACAGGACTGAATGGTGCACTGTGCCAAGGAGCGTGTATTGACAGAGAAATATTTTCTGCACATGCCTATAATATAATGAAGGAGTGAGTGGAGTGAAGTTTGTGGGTTTAGTAGGAGCCGGAGAAGGAAGCAATTTCTGTTTATAAGTTTTGCATTCATTTTGCATAGAACTAATCATCAGTCGGATGATCTCTTCAGTCTATGTTCTCTTACTTCTGGTATTCTTTTGTGTCCTGTTAATCATATTTTTAAAACATTTTCCTGTTTTGCCAAATATAACATGCTGACTTCAAGCAAAAGTAAAGCCATTTTATACTGATGATGGTACACCCATATGTGTGTCACTTATTGGTACACCCACTATGTGTGTCACTTATTTGAACACAGTCCTAATTCGGCAAATTAATTTTGTCTCAGGGCCTATATAAGAAAAACATTTGGATCCTCTTGAGCAGGGGCGCTCCGCCAATGAGGCGAGTTGAGGCACTCGCCTCAGGCGGCAGCGCCCCCTGGTTGCCAGGGGTGGCAAAAATGCTGCTCCTGGTAACTAAGAGCCGAATTTCCGGTTTTAAAATTGCGCTCTCTGCACTAGCAAGGTGGACCCTCCGCCGACCCCCATCTGGCGATGAAGGTGAGTGCCGTGGGGAGGCGGGGGGTGGCAAAAACGAAGGTCGACTCGGGCGGCAAATTGGGTAGGATCGCCCCTGCTCTTGAGCATAGCAAAAGAGTCTCAATGCCCTAGCAGTAATGGGCTCCCCTACATTGTACCACTTAAAGTCCCCTGAGGATGTGGGCAGTGCCCATTACAGCTATAACTTAACTCCTAGGCAGGGCCGCTCCTGCCATGCGGCAAGGTGAGAACCCTGCCTCAGGCGGTAGCAGCCCCGGAGCTGCCACTGCTCCTAGGTTCCACTGGCAGTTGTTGTTCTGGGGTAAAGTACTTGCAAATCTAGGACCCCAGCAATCTGATGCAGTGCACTTCTTATGTTTTAATGGACTGGAGTTTAAAGGAAGGAAGCAGGAAGCAAAGTAATGGCGGGACAGGACAGGTATTTAAGGGAAAGTATGCTAATAAAGAGCTGTGGTCCCCCCTTATAAATGGTTGGAAAATGCCCATCCTCGTATATAATTTTTTAAAAAAATGGTGCTTTTTTCAGTGTACGTGCACGTGTATGCTGCTAACTATAGACAGGTGGCAAAAATAGTGAGGACACAGCCAGGTATTAACTCCTCCTAGTGTCTCTGTAGCAATGATGTAGTAAAAGCCCACATAAGAATGTAGTTCAGAGTTCCCACATTTGTATACCAAACAGTAATTTGTGTCATTGTATTTAAATGCTTACCTACTACACAAGGGCAATCCAGTCTCAAAAGTAACCTCATCCCTGGATTAATATCTGGTGGCTGTAATGGGGATTACATGGCTGCTTTCCATCATAGACACAAATATGCCGATAGACACCCCTAGACATGTCATGTCATTGAACATTTATGGAAAATTAAAATGAATGCAAACTGTGCAGAATGTAGTTTCCTACACATCTTTATACTCCTAGCAAAGAGTTTAGTAGTAGTAGAAGTGCTCTTTACAAATACTGTAAATATTTATGTGTCCCACTCATGATTTCCCAGAATAGGACCCTTTTGTATTTGACCTCTTCATTGGCATGCTTTCTCATTGATGTATGTGTGGTGTTTATACAAATGGCCTGTATGTGTCACTGTACACAATAGTTATACTGTGCATACACAGTACTTTCTATACAGTTTAAATGGATACTGTCATGGGAAAAAAAAATTTTTTCTAAATGAATCAGTTAATAGTACTGCTCCAGCAGAATTCTGCACTGAAATCTATTTCTCAAAAGAGCAAACAGATTTTTTTATATTTTGAAATCATGGGGCTAGACATATTGTCAATTTCCCAGCTGCCCCAAGTCACGTGACTTGTGCTTTCTATCATGCTATAGTGTGTATTTACACCATTAATATAGTGTTCTGTAGCCAAGTTTTTTGTATGATTACAGGATCTGTCATAGTACTCTCTAGGAGAGTAAGATAGTGAGGGAAGAGAGAAAGAGCAGATTTGTCCTCTATCAAGGAGGTATAGCAGGGAGTAGCTTTCCAGGCTGTAAGATTTGCCTACAGTGAAGGGACACAGTGGATAGGGTGTCAGGGTGTCTCATCAGCCTGTCCTAGCCTGCTGATTTTCTATTCTGCATATGCCTCTTTGTACTGTGAGTGACCCTGTTAGTCATTTGTCTCTGACAAATAAACTGTTACCAATCTGTTTTACTGCAAGAACCTCCTGGCGTCCATTCTTTTACCTATTTATTGCACAGTAGCCTAGAGTCCTGCTAACCAATTTTTTTAACCTGAACCCAACCCCTGACCCGGACCCGCAACCCACATTCTTAACAGCTTGGACCGCTACCCGACCCGCAAGTACCTTATCCGCAACCCGGTCTGCAACCCACTGAACATCAAGAAACAGGAAGTGCTGTCATTGTAAACAAGAAGTGTAGGTGTGATCAGAAAAAAGGAGTCTATACCTGCACCCTAAACTTCTACCCGCAACCCGCAGGTTACCCACACAATCCGCTGCAGAACTCTACAGTAACATCTGGTAGTTGTAGTTGCACTAAACCACACCTTCAGTTCTTCCACTTAGCGAAGGCCCTGCCGTAAGTGTTAGAATCTAATGGTCATTAACCCCGTTTGGTCTAATTAAGCCAAAATAGTGTTACAACCCCTTATGTGTTTAGGAAAGTTTATTATGTACATAGTTACATACAGTAGTTAAATTGGGTTGAAAAAATAAAAACCCAACATCCATACACACACCCCTCCCTACTTTCACATAAATTCTATATATCCATATATATACTAACTATAGAGCTTAGTATCACAATAGCCTTTGATATTATGTCTGTCCAAAAAAATCATCCAAGTCCCTCTTATAGTCATTAACTGAATCAGCATCACAACATCACCCGGCAGTGCATTCCACAACCTCACTGTCCTGACTGTGAAGAACCCCCTACGTTGCTTCAAATGAAAGTTCTTTTCTTCTAGTCTAAAGGGGAGGCCTCTGGTACGTGATCCACTTTATGGGTAAAAAGGTCCCCTGCTATTTGTCTATAATGTCCTCTAATGTACTTGTAAAGTCTAATCATGTCCCCTCGCAAGCGCCTTTTTTCCAGAGAAAACAACCCCAACCTTGACAGTCTCCCCTCATAATTTAAGTCTTCCATCCCTCTAACCAGTTTAGTTACACTTAGTCTCTGCACTCTCTCCAGCTCATTTATATCCATCTTAAGGACTGGAGTCCAAAACTGCACTGCATACTCCAGATGAGGCCTCACCAGGGACATATAAAGAGGCATAATTATGTTTTCATCCCTTGAATTAATGCCCTTTTTTATACAAGACAGAACTTTATTTGCTTTAGTAGCCACAGAATGACACTGCCCAGAATTAGACAACTTGTTATCTACAAAAACCCCTAGATCCTTCTCATTTAAGGAAACACCCAACACACTGCCATTTAGTGTATAACTTGCATTTATATTATTTTTGCCAAAGTGCATAACCTGCATTTATCAACATTGAACCTCATTTTCCAGTTTGCTGCCCAGTTTTCCAACTTAGACAAATCACTGTGCAAAGTGGCAGCATCCTGCATGGAACCTATAGTTCTGCACAATTTAGTATCATCTGCAAAAATAGAAACAGTACTTTCAATGGCCACCTCCAGGTCATTAATAAACAAGTTGAAAAGCAAGGGACCTAGTACAGAGCCCTGCGGTACTCCACTAACAACACTGGTCCAATTAGAAAATGTTCCATTTACCACCACTCTTTGTAGTCTATCTTTTAGCCAGTTCTCTATCCAGGTACAAATACTATGTTCCAGGCCAACATTCCTTAATTTAACCAGTAACCTTTTGTGTGGCACTGTATCAAATCTAAGTCTAAGTAAATCACATCCACTGCCATCCCAGAATCGAGGTCTCTACTTACCTTCTCATAAAAAGAAATTAAGTTAGTCTGGCAAGATCTATTACACATAAAACCATGCTGGCACAAACTCATAGTATTATAATTTGCTATGAAGTCTAGTATCTTATCCTTTATTAACCCTTCGAAAACTTTCCTACCACTGACGTCAGACTAACTGGCCTATAGTTTTGAGGCTGAGAACGGGATCCTTTTTTGAATAGAGGCACCACATTAGCAAATCGCCAGTCTCTCTGCACTATGCCAGATCTATGAATCCTGAAAAACTAAGTAAAGAGGTTTGGCAATCACAGAGCTAAGCTTGCTAAGTACCCTGGGATGAATACCATTTGGCCCCCGCACCTTTGTTAATGTTCTAGTCTCTTTTGAATTTCCATATGTGTGAACCATGCATCATTAGTTGTATTACTAGAATTGGGACTATTAAGAAGGAAACCTTCACTTACTGGTTCCTCATTTGTGCAGACAGATGAAAAATGAGTTCAGAATCTGCGCTTTTATTTTGTTTTCATCAACCAGCTGACCCCTCTGCTTCATTTTTTTACTATTAACATATTTAAAAAATAATTTTGGATTTTTTTTTACTGCTTGCTGCAATATCCTTTTCTATAGCAATTTTAGCTTGCCTTATAGCTTCTTTGCATGATTTATTGGCCTCCTTGTACCTTATAAATGATTCCGCTGTCCCAGCTAACTTGAAAGCCTTAAAAGCACGTATTTTCTTACCCACTTCAACACCAACACTTCTATTAAACCAAAAAGGTTTTGCTTTGCAACGACGTTGGAATATACTGACAAGTATATTTACTAAGCAGCATTTTAAAGACTTCCCATTTTTGTTCTGTGTTTAACCCTATGAAAAGCATTTCCCACTTAATATGTTGCAGAGATGTCCTTATACTGTCAAAGTTTGCACGTCAGAAATTTAGTGTTTTAGTTCCTCCCTTATAGAATTGCTTCTGCAACAGAATCTCAAAGGAGACCATGTTATGATCACTATTCCCTAAATGCTCACCCACACAAATGTTAGAGATGAGTTCAGTATTAGTTATTACAAGGACAAAAGTGAGTTATTCCTAGTAGGTTTTTTAACAAGCTGGAATAAAAAGTTGTCATTCAGCATATTTACAAACCTACTAGCTTTTTCTGTCTTGGCAACCCCATTACCCCAGTCAATGTCTGGATAATTGAAGTCACCCATAGCAACAACTTGACCCAGCTGTGAAGCCGCTTGTATCTGCAAGAGTAGCTGGGCTTGTAGGCCCAATAACTTAAACAAAGGCACTTATTTAGGATGGCTGCTTCCAACCTGGTGAGGGATGTAGGTCCAAACACTTAAACAAAGGCACTGCTGAGAATTGAACTAAGGAACTCCTGTTTACTAAACAGGCTCTTTAACCATCTAAGTCATAGAGCCCCTACAATGCAGTTGCTGGCAAGGTTTTCGGGGGAAAGTGGTGCTCCTAAAATTAACTATTGCGTGCCATATACTAATCTACTAAACAAGCTTAGCTCTGTGATTGCCAAACCTGCTTTCTTGATTTTTCAAATTGCAAATGTGATGCCGCTATATAGAAAAAGCATCCCGTTCTCAGCTTCAAAACAATAGGCCAGTTAGTCTGACATCAGTGGTAGGAAAGCTTTTCAAAGGGTCGTTAAAGGATAAGATCCTTGACTTGGTTGAGTTTATGCATAACATATCTTGCCAGAATAATTTAATTGCTTTTTATAAGGGGCTGAGCAGGAACATCGACTCTGGGATGGCAGTGGATGTGATCTACTCAGACTTTGCTAAAGCATTTGAAACAGTGCCAGCAGGTTGTTGGTTAAGTTAAGGAATATTGTCCTGGAAAATAATAGTTGACCTGCAACCATTCGGAAGAATAACCTCCTTTATTTGATCTAGACACCAGTATTAAATCTATTTTCTAGGTTGGTTTTTTTGCCAGGCAAAAAAAAACACCCTCTAGAAGAGAATGGTTTCGATCCATCGACCTCTAGGTTATGGGCCCATGTGGGGCAATGTTGTATTTTAGATGTCTCAATAAATTAAAAATTAAAAAAATTATATATTTTTAATACAGCATGACTACAGAGGATTTTTTGGACTTTATATGCATTACCTCTGTTTGTTCACTAGATGTCTCTGTCATGCTTTGTGTAATTAAGACTGTTTCTTATTCCCTATAGCCAAAATAACTTTTTTGGAGATAAAACTAGATGCCTGCTTTGTAGAGACAATCCTTGGTGAATCACACATTTTTCGAGGGCTGCAGGAGAAATAACACCCTCCCTTACTTTATATTGACAATGGATTTAAACCCAGATTCTGGGTCATTCCACTGCCCGGCAAATTTTTTTTAGCAGTGAATGGTTTTAACTCATCTACCTCTGGGTTATAGACACAGCACCCTGTACCTCTCTGCTACTGGCTTATGAGCCACATGTGGTGTAGTGACTGGATTATGAACCATAAAAAAGGAAGCATCAAACAAACCCTCCCATGTGATGGCATGTGGCATTCTGAGCAAGCTTTTTGGCTTTCTTGGTCACATCCTTGCGCAGAAAGAGCGTTACTAAAATTTCAATCATCTCCTTCTTTGTCTTGTACAGAGAACGGCCGGTGCTCGCTCTAGAGAAAGTCTTTACTCATACTCCTAGACCTGGAAACAGAGCTGGGGATGGGGATTACTTCTCTCTCCCTGCTGTACTTTTGAAGTTCTCCACCTTCTCTCTCATTTTCCTCATGTAAGTCTCACTGCATTAGGTTTTTTTCTCCTTTATCACTTTATCGACCTCCTGGACTTCCCAATTTTACAACTTTGCTGCCTGGCTTCCTTATTTCCTTTTATCTGACGCCCCATCCATCATATTAGGTGACTTTAATATACCCGTTAACAATTTAAACACTACTGTCTCTAAACTTCTTTTGCTAACTTCCTCCCTAGGCTTATCTTTGTGCTCAGACTCCCCTCTCACTCCAATGGTAACACTCTGGATCTTATATTTACCAGACTCTGTTCAATCTTCAATTTTACTAACTCACCATTTCCCCTCTCTTGTCATAATATGCTCACATTTCAACTCTCACTAACTAACTTCAAATCCTCTTCCCATATCTTTTCCCTTTTTTCCATACTTTTGCTGGCTGCAGGGGATATCTCTCTAAACCCTGGACCCTGCTCCATAACAACATATATTTATTTACTCGTTTTCCTGCCAACTTGCACAAATATTGTCCTTTCCTTTAGTTTCTCTAACCTTATTCAGATTCCGACTCTTCCTTCTTCCTGTCTTCCCTTCTCTTGTGCCCTTCTTAACACCCGCTCTTTAACCAACAAATCCACATTAATCCATGATCTTTTTTGCTCTAATTCACTTAGTCTTCTTGCACTAACAGAAACCTGGCTCTCACAGAATGATTCTGCCATTAAGGCTGCAATTTCTCATGGTGGTCTCTCTTTCTCTCACACCCCTTGAACCATTGGACGAGGTGGAGGAGTTTGAATTCTTCTCTCCTCTCGCTGTCGGTTCACAAACCAGATTCTTCTGCTCCTGTACAAGATCTGCTGAACGTATGTGGAAGAAATCCCGTACGCAAGCAGACTTTATTCACTATAAATTTCTATTGTCCTGCCTCAATTCTGCCTTGTCAAAGTCCAAGCAAGAGTCTTACAGTCCCCTTATAAACAATCACAAATCCAACCCACGACGCCTGTTTTCTCTATTCAATACTCTTTTCCTCATCAACAGTATCAGTCAACCAGACATACTCTCCTCAGGACTTTGCTGATTTCTTTAAAGACAAAGTAGAGTCCACCCGCAATCAGATCCCTACCTCTACTAATGTAAACCAGCTCCTCCTTCCTAAGCCCCTTCTGCATGTCTTAATTCCTTCCCTCCAGTAACAATGTCTGAAGTCTCCAAGCTTCTATTGTCCTCCCCACTCACAACTTGCCCCCTTGACCCTATGCCTTCTTCTCTGCTCAAACACTGTGTTGCAGAGCTTGCACCACCACTTACTCACATCTTCAATTCTTCTCTAACTTCTGGAATCTTCCCTTCTCCTTTCAAACAGACCCGTGTAAAGTCTATTCTTAAAAAGGCCACGCTTGACCCATCCTGTCTATCAAATTACTGTCCTGTCTCCCTCCTACCACTTGCCTCTAAACTCCTAGAGTGTGTTCTCCCGTATTACTAACTTTCTATGCACCCATGATCTGTTGGACCCTCTGCAATCTGGTCACTCTACTGAGACTGCTTTATGCAGAGTTACAAACGATCTTCAGTTTGCCAAAGCCAAAGGTCACTTCTCCATCCTTCTCCTCCTTGACCTATAATCTGTATTAGATATGGTTGACCACTCTCACCTGATGCAGATTCTCTATTCGCTTGGCATCCGTATCCAGGCTGCATCTTGGCTCTCGTCTTACCTCTCTAACCGATCATTCACTGTCTCCTATGATAACAAAACCTCATCTCCAGTTCCACTTAATGTGTACTTGGTCCGCTGTTGTTCTCCCTGTACACTCTGTCTTTGGGAGATCTCATCCGATCATTCGGCTTTAATTATCATCTGTATGCTGATGATAACCAAATATATTTATCCACCCCTTCATTAACAGCTGAAACAGAGGCTCAGATCTCTAACTGCCTCCTGGCTATCTCAAATTGGATGAACCAGCGCCACCTCAAACTCAACCTAACAAAATCTGAACTTATCATCTTTCCACCTAAGTAAAAGGATATCAAAGGTTCCGGTAGTCCACTCCCTCTGCTGGTTCACGAAGATGTCTGTTCTCCCTCAGACCCGTACAAGGATAGTGTAATTCCAATATAGTGTAGTTTAGAAAGCAGTCGTTTGTGGGGCATAGTATCAAACACAAGTTTGGCAACATCCAAATAGATCAAATCTACTGCCCCCCCACTATCCAGCATCTTACTTACCTCATCATAAAAAGCAATCAAATTTGTCTGACATGACCTATCCTTCATAAAGCCATGCTGATTGCTGCTCATAATGCCATTCACTTGGACAAAAGCATGGTCCTAATAGCTAGAAAGGAGTTGCTGAGATGGGCCTGTAAAGTTTTCTTCTGATTTTACATTTGGTTTCCTTGCTGTATTTGTTCATACTCATCTCAGCTGATGGACTTTCAGATCCTACACTTTTTATCTCTCATCTTAATATCATGTCCAATTCAATTCCCTAGGAAGCAAGAAACATCCTCTGCCAATTTCCACAGGTCAAAATGACAGATGTTGCCCATCCTATATACCTAGTTTGTCCTCAAGGATCTGAGAACTAACTGCCTAACTGTCTAACTGTTTTCAGGTCGTTTTGGGATTTTCTTCTCTGTTTTAGATATGGTCTCTCTAATGCTGGCATATCTTCCTTAATCACATAGTTTTAAACTTTACTTTTCTTTCTATAATCCAGTGCACATATAGAGATCTTGTTTTCTAATTGAAATTGGAAGAACTATACCAAGAAGAGTCTAAAACCACTTTCTTGACCTTCTTTCATCATAGTGTAAGTACGATATTCTGTGCTTTAAAAGGAGATCTTTTTTGCCTTGAAAATACTTTGGATCACATGTGATTTAGGGATGCACTAAATCCAGGATTCAGTTTGGTATCTTGAATCATGAAGTCAAAGTAAACTTTATTGTCATCTCAGCAGTATACGAATACACAGTGAGAGAAGATGATGTGCCATCTAGTACATATCACAAAAAGGTACTTAAAAATACACAATAAATATCTAAACATGAAATGTGCAATATATTGGCAGAAATTGGATATATACATGTGTAACCAAGATCACGTATGATTCGGGGTTTGGCCAAATCCAAAATAGTAAATTCGGTGCATCCCAAAAACGCTTTACATAACTTCTTGAACTGAGAACAAGAAACTTCTGTCTTTAAGATTATTTTAGGCAATCTATTTAGAAGTTATTGGTCCTGCGAGGCCCGAAACGTTGCCACATGTCTGCTCATATTTGAGCCAAATAAAGTACACCTTCAAATTTTACACAAGTTATAGTGTGCTGCAGTATATTGGATTTCTACAATTGAAGTTTGGATCCGTGGCAGGTGTGATCGAATACTGCTAGAAGCACCTGATCCGAAAGGAGATATTGTCTGAGGTGAGCACTCCAATTTTGTGTGGAATTTAAGATTATTTTAGGCAATCTATTTAGAAGTTATTGGTACCCTCTCTTGGCCTAGAAAATCAGTTTAAGCTTAGTGAGGAAGAACTTTAGTTGCATTGGACTCCTTTTCCCAGCTGGGCCTTTGTGATGTTAGAGGAAGGGATTGATGCTGTTTTACACCTGTGAGCTGCTGGAGTATAGATAGGTAGGACACTTGAGGTTCTTGAACTGATTAACTGATGTTTATCTACAAAAAGCCTCAGGGTTATACTCACAGCAGATCGATTAGGTAGAAAGATTAAGGCAATATTCAAATACAGGGGTTTGGATTTGGCGAACCCTGAATCCTTTGTGATCATGGTTCATGATTCCAGATCCCAAACTGAATCTTGGATTTAGTGCATCCCTAAATCATATGTGATCAAAAGTATTTTCAAGGCAAAAAAAGATCTCCTTTCCACCCATTGGCAGGTTGTAAGATACACCTTTATGAATCAGCTAATGATCTGGATGTCCTCCAGTATAAATGTTCAGTGAGTAGAATGCTAGGCTAAATTCCTTTTCACACTTAGGTCCCATCACTTTAAGAGCAGTTTTGCCTAAGAGAGCTACTTCCAGTTATCAATACTAAGGCTGCTTTTGCTAGCTGTCTAACTCATGTTCCTAGAATGTACAATGACAATAGCTATCCTATTGCTGCCTAAACCTCATTCATAGGGTCCCTGTTCCCCAACTTTTCTAAAGGAATTGTCCTTTTGAGGCCTTGTCCCAGGCTCCCCAGCTGACATCCAAACGCTAAGACAGATGGAGGTAAAAGAGGAAGATCCAGGGCTTCCCAATCACTAAATTAAAGTTTAACAGAAAGTTGTCATAAACTCATTTGGTCAATGAGGAATATTCACTCATAAGAGATGTGTGGGTTGTCCTGGAACCAGCAATTTAGTGCCAGATGGATACGTTTCGGTTGAAAATTTGGCCACCATTGTGGGATAGGGTTGAGTTTTTACTGACCCATGTATCACATTTTACCCCACTCTCATGCATACAGAGTTGGAAGCATTGTGTTAATTATAAATGTGCAGGGCTGCACTCAAATATTCAACCTATACGAACAAGTGCAAAAAAAATGGGGCTTTAAGAAAATGCTTTTTTTCTGTTACATAAATTACCGCACATTTTATTATGTTCCATGATAAGGTAATGTAGGGATGTGACAATTTAGACACCCTCACATAATATTGGCAGGCACATCCTAGAGGTTTTAAACTCCTAAATGGGTCCTTGCGTGTCAGCGCCCCTGTTGTTCTCACAGTGTACTGTAGATGGCACTGTGCTATAGTATAAAGATCTAGGTAACCATGCAGTCTGGGTCTATTGCTTTAGCCCTTACCAAGCTTGCAGGAAGGGAATGGGTAGTGGAACCTAGGTGCTTCAGCCCTAGTAAAGTGGATAGCTATACTCTTTCATAGGTCACTCTAGGAGTGATAGGTTATATAGTTGAGCAGCTCAAGGCTCTGACGAGGAGAGTCAGAGGGATAAATATCCCGGGTACTAATAACCCAGAAGTAGGGACTAAGTGCATAGTCTTAGGGATGGTAGAAACAACCCTAGGTTCCACTTATGGCACAGGCTGAAAGCTGGGGTACCTTCTCAATTGCTGCTTAACTACTGCTGTAACTGTTCCCTTGGCTGCAGGGATCAAGCTGTTCTTTCGTGCTGTGAGTATATGTGCTATCCTTTATGCTATATGTCCTATGAACTCCATTGTGGATTGTTGTGTAAATGAACTCAGTTCCTGTTTAAGCATAAAAGAACCACTGGCCGCCAGTTTTTGTGCATAAGCACTTTGTTACATTTGCACTACACCCTGCCTCCACACCGTTGCAAGGGCTTACATCTGAGAAAAAGGTCTCATCCGTAGGGATGTAGCGAACGTCGGAAAAAAAGTTCGCGAACATATTCGCGAACTTGCGCAAAAACGCGAGCGGTTCGCGAACGGTTCGCGAACCCCATAGACTTCAATGGGAAGGCGAACTTTAACATCTAAAAAAAAAATTTCTGGCCAGAAAAATGATTTTAAAGTTGTTTAAAGGGTGCAACGACCTGGACAGTGGCATGCCAGAGGGGGATCAAGGGCAAAAATGTATCTGAAAAATCTGCCTGTGAGCTGTTAGTGATTTCAGGGACAGATGATAGTAAGTTTGCTGGCTAGTAATCTGCTTGATACTGCTCTGTATTGGAGGGACAGAAGTCTGCAGGGATTTGAGGGACATTTTAGCTTAGGTAGCTTTGCTGGCTAGTAATCTACTGTTCTCTTTAAACAACTGCCATACGTTGACCTTGTAGGCATTGTTTGCCCAGTTTTTTTGGACGCAGCCACTGAAGCACAGTTGCCAGAAAAAATATGCCATATAAATGCTGAAAATAGTCATTTTTCGCCATACGTTGACCTTGTAGACATTGTTTGCCCAGTTTTTTTGGTTGCAGCCACTGAAGCACAGTTGCCAGAAAAAATATGCCATATAAATGCTGAAAATAGTCATTTTTTGCCATACGTTGACCTTGTAGGCATTGTTTGCCCAGTTTTTTTGGTCGCAGCCACTGAAGCACAGAGGCCAGAAAAAATATGCCATATAAATGCTGAAAATAGTCATTTTTTTGGTCGCAGCCACTGAAGCACAGTTGCCAGAAAAATTATGCCATATAAATGCTGAAAATATGCATTTTTTGGGTTGCAGCCACTGAAGCACAGAGGCCAGAAAAATTATGCCATATAAATGCTGAAAATATAAATTTTTTTGGTTGCAGCCACTGAAGCACAGAGGCCAGAAAAATTATGCCATATAAATGCTGAAAATATGCATTTTTTTGGTTGCAGCCACTGAAGCACAGAGGCCAGAAAAATTATGCCATATAAATGCAGAAAATATGCATTTTTTTGGACGCAGCCACTGAAGCACAGTTGCCAGAAAAAATATGCCATATAAATGCTGAAAATAGTCATTTTTTGCCATACGTTGACCTTGTAGACATTGTTTGCCCAGTTTTTTTGGTTGCAGCCACTGAAGCACAGAGGCCAGAAAAAATTAAACCAGTAGGGTTTGCACCCTAGTTTGTAACGGTGGCGGAGGGAGGAGGAGGACGCTAAAGGACAGCTGTGTGTGGAGTCATGAGGCTTGAAGAGAAGGACAGCTGCATAGAAGTCAGAACAAGTCTTCCGGCGTGCAGTAACCCTCCGAGATCCACCCCTCATTCATTTTAATAAAGGTCAGGTAATCGACACTTTTGTGACCTAGGCGAGTTCTCTTCTCAGTTACAATCCCTCCTGCTGCACTGAAGGTCCTTTCTGAGAGCACACTTGAGGCTGGGCAAGACAAGAGGTTCATGGCAAATTGTGACAGCTCTGGCCACAGATCAAGCCTGCGCACCCAGTAGTCCAGGGGTTCATCGCTCCTCAGAGTGTCGATATCTGCAGTTAATGCCAGGTAGTCCGCTACCTGCCGGTCGAGGCGTTCTTTGAGGGTGGATCCAGAAGGGTTGTGGCGCTGCCTTGGACAGAAAAACATTTGCATGTCTGACGTTACAGACTGGCCAAAGGGCTTTGTCCTTGCAGGTGTGCTCGTGGCAGGATTACTGGCACCTCTGCCCCTGGAATGTTGATGAGTTCCTGAAGTGACATCACCCTTAAAAGCATTGTACAACATGTTTTGCAGGCTGGTTTGTAAATGCCGCATCTTTTCGGACTTGTGGTATGTTGGTAACATTTCTGACACTTTATGCTTGTACCGAGGGTCTAGTAGCGTTGCGACCCAGTACAGGTCCTTCTCCTTAAGCCTCTTGATACGGGGGTCCTTCAACAGGCATGACAGCATGAAAGACCCCATTCTCACAAGGTTGGATGCAGAGCTATCCATCTCCGCTTCCTCATTATCAAGGACTGCATCATCCACGGTCTCCTCCCCCCAGCCACGTACAAGACCAGGGGTCCCCAAAAGGTCACCACTAGCCCCCTGGGAAGCCTGCTCCTGTTGGTCCTCCTCCTCCTCCTCCACAAAGCCACCTTCCTCCTCTGACTCCACTTCTGGCACCTCTCCCTGCGTTGCAGCAGGTGCCTGGGTTCGTTCTGGTGATTCCGACCAGAAATCGTGCGCTTCCAGCTCCTCGTCACGCTGGTCTACAGCCTCATCTGTCACTCGTCGCACGGCACGCTCCAGGAATAAAGCGAAGGGTATTAGGTCGCTGATGGTGCCTTCGGTGCGACTGACCATATTTGTCACCTCTTCAAAAGGTCGCATGAGCCTGCAGGCATCGCGCATAAGCACCCAGTAACGGGGGAAAAAAATCCCCAGCTGTGCAGATCCAGTCCTACCACCCAGTTCAAAAAGGTACTCGTTGACGGCCCTTTGTTGTTGCAGCAGACGTTCCAACATAAGGAGCGTTGAATTCCAGCGAGTCTGGCTGTCAGAAATCAAACGCCTGACTGGCATGTTGTAGCGCTGCTGAATGTCAGCAAGGCGTGCCATGGCTGTGTAGGAACGTCTGAAATGGGCCGACACCTTTCTGGACTGGGTGAGAACGTCCTGGAATCCTGGGTACTTGGAGACAAAACGTTGGACTATTAAATTTAACACATGTGCCATGCAGGGCACATGTGTTAAATTGCCTAGTCTCAACGCTGCCAACAGATTGCTTCCATTGTCACACACCACTTTTCCGATCTGCAGTTGGTGTGGGGTCAGCCACCGATCGGCCTGTGACTGCAGAGATGACAGGAGTACAGATCCGGTATGGTTTTTGCTTTCCAGGCACGTCATCCCCAAGACAGCGTGACAACGGCGTACCTGGCACGTCGAATAGCCTAGGGGGAGCTGGGGGTGCACAGGTGTGGAGGAGGAGAAGGAGGACCCAGCAGCAGAGTAAGAAGAAGAAGAAGACGAGGTAGAGAGCGATGGAGGAGTAGAGGTGGTGGCAGAACCGCGTGCAATCCGTGGCGGTGACACCAACTCCACTGTTGTTGTTGAGCTACCCATTCCCTGCTTCCCAGCCATTACCAAGTTCACCCAGTGGGCAGTGTAGGTGACATACCTGCCCTGACCATGCTTGGAGGACCATGCGTCAGTAGTCATATGGACCTTTGGCCCAACACTAAGTGACAGAGATGCGGTAACTTGGCTCTGCAC